>NW_024726967.1:0-53938 GCF_018991925.1 Homarus americanus
CTGGGAGGTCAGGGGTGTACCTGGGAGTGTCAAGGGTGTAACTGGGAGTCTCGGAGGTGTAACTGGGAATGTCAGAGGTGTACCAGGAGTGTCAGTGAGTACCTGGGAGTTTCAAAGGTGTACCTGGGAGTATCAGAGGTGTACCTGGGAATGGAGGTTACCTGAGAATATCGGAGGTGTACCTGGGAGGTCAGAGGTGTACCTGGGAGTGTCGGAGGTGCACGGGAGTGTCAGGAGTACCTGGGATTGTCAGAGGTGTACCTGCACAGAGGTTTACTGGGAGTGTTGGAGAGATGTACCTGGGAGCGTCAGAGGTGTATCTGGGAGTGTCGGACGTACCTGGAGTGTCAGAGGTACCAGGAATGTCAGGTGGAGTACTTGGGAGTGTCAGAGGTGTACCTGGGAGTGTCAGAGGTACCTTGGAGTGTCAGAGGTGTACCTGGGAGGTCAGAGGTGTACCTGGGAGTGTCGGAGGTGTACCTGAGGGGAGAAGGCACTTGGGAGTGTCCGAGGTGTACCTGGGAGGTCAGAGGTACCTGGGAGTGTCGGAGGTTTACCTGGGAGTCTCAGAGGTGTACCTGGCAGGTCAGAAGTGTACCTGGGAGTGTCAGAGGTGTGCCTTGGAGTGTCAGAGGTGTACCTGGGAGGTCAGAGGGGTACCTGGGAGTGTCGGAGGTGTGACCTGGGAGGTGAGCAGGGTACCTGGGAGTGTCAAAGGTGTACCTGGGAGTGTCAGGAGGTGTACCTGGGAGTGTCAGAGGTACCTGGGAGGTCAGCAGGAGTACCTGGGAGTGTCAGAGGTGTACCTGGGAGTGTCAGAGGTACCTGGGAGAGTCAGAGATGTACCTGGGAGTGTCAGAGGTGTACCTGGGAGTGTCGGAGGTGTACCTGGAGTGTCAGAGGTGTACCTGGGAGCATTAGAGGTACCTGGGAGTGTCAGGTGTACCTGGGAGTGTCAGAAGGGTGTAACTGGGAATTCTGGAGGTAACTGGAATGTCAGAGGTACCAGGGAGTGTCAGGTGAGTACCTGGGAGTTTCAAAGGTGTACCTGGGAGTATCAGAGGTACCTAATGGAGGTGTACCTGAGAATATCGGAGGTGTACCTGGGAGGTCAGAGGTACCTGGAGTGTCGGAGGTGTACCTGGGAGGTCACAGGAGTACCTGGGATTGTTGGGAGGTACCTGGCAGTGTCAGAGGTGTACCTGGAGGTCAGAGATGTACCTGGAGTCAGAGGTGTATCTGGGAGGTCGGACGTGTACCTGGGAGGCTGGGAGGTACCAGGGAATGTCAGTGGAGTACTTGGGAGTGTCAGAGGTGTACCTGGGAGTGCTCAGAGGTGTACCTGGAGTGTCAGAGGTGTACCTGGGAGGTCAGAGGTGTACCTGGAGTGTCGGAGGTACCTGGGAGGTGAGAGGTACCTGGGAGTGTCAGGTGTACCTTGGAGGTCAGAGGTGTACCTGGCAGTGTCGGAGGTTTACCTGGGAGTGTCAGAGGTGTACCTGGCAGTGTCAGAGGTGTACCTGGGAGTGTCAGAGGTGACCTTGGGAGTGTCAGAGGTGTGCCTTGGAGTGTCAGAGGTATACCTGGAGTATCAGAGGTGTACTGATGCTCAGAGGTACCGGGAATGTCAGAGGCATACCAGGAGTGCTCAGTGAAGTACCTGGGAGTCTCAAAGGTGTACCTGGGAGTATCGGAGGTGTACCTGGGAATGGAGGTGTAGCTTGGAATATCGGAGGTACCGGGAGTGTCAGAGGTGTACCTGGGAGTGTGAGAAGGTACCTGGGAGTGTCTGAGGTGTACCTGAGTGTCAGAGTGTACCTGGGTGTCGGAGGTTTACCTGGGAGTGTCAGAGGTGTACCTGGCAGTGTCAGGTGTACCTGGAGTGTCAGGAGGTGTGCCTTTGAGTGTCAGAGGTGTACCTGGGAGTGTCAGAGGGTACCTGGGAGGTCGGAGGTACCTGGGAGGTGAGAAGGTACCTGGGAGTGTCAAAGGTGTACCTGGGAATGTCAGAGGTGTACCTGGGAGTGTCAGAGGTGTACCTGGGAGTGTCAGAGGTGTACTGGGAGGTCAGAGGTGTATCTGGGAGTAGCCAGGTGTATCTGGGAGTGTCGGAGGTGTACCTGGGAGTGTGAGAGAAGGCCTGGGAGTGTCGGAGGTACCGGGAGCTGGAGGTGTACCTGGGAGTGTCAGAGGTGCATTGGAAGTGTTAGAGGTGTACCTGGGAGGTCAAGGGTGTACCTGATTGTGTCTGAAGTGTACCTGGGAGTGTCAGAGGTGTGCCTAGGAGTGTCAGAGGTGCACTTGGGAGGTCAGAGGTGCACCTTGGGGTGTCTGGAGGTGTACCTGGGAGTGTCTGAGGTGTACCTGGCAGTGTTCGAGGTGTACCTGGCAGTGTCTGAGGTAACTGGCAGTGTCAGGTGTACCTGGAGGTCAGCGGCACCTGGGAGTGTTAGAGGTGTATCAGGGAGGACAGGAGAGTACGCACAAGTGGCCTGGGAGGGTGGTACTGGGAGTGTCAGAGGTACCTGGGAGGTCAGAGGTGTACTGGGAGTGTCAGAGGTGTACCTGGGAGTGTCAGAGGTGTACCTGGGAGGTCAGAGGTGTATCTGGGAGGTCGGACGTACCTGGGAGTGTCAGAGGTGTACCAGGAATGTCAGTGGAGTACCTGGGAGTGTCAGAGGTGTACCTGGGAGGTCAGGTACCTGGGAGTGTCAAAGGTGTACCTGGGAGGTCAGAGGTGTACCTGGGAGTGTCAGAGGTGTACCTGGGAGGCCTGGGAGGGTACCTGGGAGTGTCAGAGGTACCTGGGAGGTCAGAGGTGTGTACCTGGAGACAGGCACTGGAGGCTGGGAGTGTCAAGGGTGTAACTGGGAGTCCAGAATGTCAGAGGTGTACCAGGGAGGCTGGGGTGAATACCTGGGAGCCAAAGATGTACTGGAGTATCAGAGGTGTACCTGGGAATATCGGAGGTGTACCTGAGAATATCGGAGGTGTACCTGGGAGTGTCAGAGGTGTACCTGGGAGTGTCGGAGGTGTACCTGGGAGTGTCACAGGAGTACCTGGGATTGTCAGAGGTGTACCTGGCAGTGTCAGAGGTGTACCTGGGAGTGTTAGAGATGTACCTGGGAGTGTCAGAGGTGTATCTGGGAGTGTCGGAGGTGTACCTGGGAGTGTCAGAGGTGTACCTGGGAGTATTAGAGGTGTACCTGGGAGTGTCAGGGGTGTACCTGGGAGTGTCAAGGGTGTAACTGGGAATCTCGGAGGTGTAACTGGGAATGTCAGAGGTGTACCAGGGAGTGTCAGTGAGTACCTGGGAGTTTCAAAGGTACCTGGGAGTATCAGAGGTGTACCTGGGAATATCGGAGGTGTACCTGAGAATATCGGAGGTGTACCTGGGAGTGTCAGAGGTGTACCTGGGAGGTCGGAGGTGTACCTGGGAGTGTCACAGGAGTACCTGGGATTTCAGAGGTGTACCTGGCAGTGTCAGAGGTGGGAGTGTGGAGATGTACCTGGGAGAGCCAGAGAGGTATCTGGGAGTGTCGGACGTGTACCTGGGAGTGTCAGAGGTGTACCAGGAATGTCAGTGGAGCACCTTGGGAGGTCAGAGGTGTACTGGGAGTGTCAGAGGTGTACCTTGAGTGTCAGAGGTGTACCTGGGAGTGTCAGAGGTGTACCTGGGAGTGTCGGAGGTGTACCTGGGAGGTGAGGTACCTGGGAGTGTCTGAGGTGTACCTTGGAGTGTCAGAGGTGTACCTGGCAGGTCGGAGGTTTACCTGGTAGTGTCAGAGGTGACCTGGCAGTGTCGGAGGTGTACCTGGGAGGTCAGAGGTGTACCTGGGAGTGTCAGAGGTGTGCCTTGGAGTGTCAGAGGTATACCTGGGAGTATCAGAGGTGTACCTGGGAGGTCAGAGGTACCTGGAATGTCAGAGGCATACCAGGGAGTGTCAGTGAAGTACCTGGGAGTCTCAAAGACGAGGTACCTGGAATATCGGAGGTGTAGCTTGAATATCGGAGGTACTGGGAGGTCAGAGGTGTACCTGGGAGTGTGAGGAAGTGTACCTGGAGTGTCTGAGGTGTACCTTGGAGTGTCAGAGGTGTACCTGGCAGTGTCGGAGGTTTACCTGGGAGGTCAGAGGTGTACCTGGCAGTGTCAGAGGTGTACCTGGGAGGTCAGAGGTGTGCCTTGGAGTGTCAGAGGTGTACCTGGGAGTGCCGGAGGTGTACCTGGGAGTGTGAGAAGTGTACCTGGGAGTGTCAAAGGTGTACCTGGGAATGTCAGAGGTGTACCTGGGAGTGCTGGGAGTGTACCTGGGAGTGTCAGAGGTGTACCTGGGAGGTCAGGAGGTATCTGGGAGTGTAAGTGCTGGGAGGAACAGAGGCTGGGAGGTGAGAAGTGTACCTGGGAGTGTCGGAGGTGTACCTGGGAGTGTCGGAGGTACCTGGGAGTGTCAGAGGTACTTGGAAGGTCAGAGGTGTACCTGGGAGTGTAAGTGGTGTATCTGGGAGTGTCGGAGGTGTACCTGGGAGGAGAAGTGTACCTGGGAGTGTCGGAGGTGTACCTGGAGGTGTGAGGTACCTGAGGTCAGAGGTACTTGGAAGTGTTAGAGGTGTACCTGGGAGTGTCAAGGTGTACCTGATTGTGTCTGAAGTGTACCTGGGAGTGCTGGGAGGTGCTCAGGAGTGCCAGAGGTGCACTTGGGAGTGTCAGAGGTGCACCTTGGGGGTCTGAGGTACCTGGGACTGTCTGAGGTGTACCTGGCAGTGTCTGGAGGTGTACCTGGCAGTGTCTGAGGTGTAACTGGCAATGGCATGGGAGGTTGGGCGGTGCACCTGGGAGTGTTAGGAGGTGTATCAGGGAGGACAGAGGAGTACTCACAAGTGTCAGAGGTACCTGGGAGTGTCAGAGGTGTACCTGGGAGGTCAGAGGTGTACCTGGGAGTGTCAGAGGTGTACCTGGGAGTGTCAGAGGTGTACCTGGGAGGTCAGAGGTGTATCTGGGAGGTCGGACGGTACCTGGGAGGTCAGAGGCACAGGAATGTCAGTGGAGTACCTGGGAGGTCAGAGGTACCTGGGAGGTTGGGAGGTACCTGGGAGTGTCAAAGGTGTACCTGGGAGGCCAGAGGTGTACCTGGAGTGTCAGGAGGTGTACCTGGGAGGTGTGAGGTGTACCTGGGAGTGTCAGAAGTGTAACTGGGAGGCCGGAGTTGTACCTGGGAGGCCGGAGGCGGGACCTGGGAGGTCAGAGGTATACCTGGGAGTATCGGAGGTGTACCTGGGAGTGTCAGAGGTGTACCTGGAATGTCAGAGGCATACCAGGAGTGCTGGGTGAAGTACCTGGAGAGTCTCAAAGGTGTACCTGGGAGTACGGAGGTGTACCTGGGAATATCGGAGGTGTAGCTGAACACGGGAGGTACCTGGGAGGCCAGAGGTGTACCTGGGATCTCAGAGGAACCAGGACAGGGGTGTACCTGGGAGTGTCAAGGGTGTAACTGGGAGTCTCGGAGGTAACTGGGAATGTCAGAGGTGTACCAGGGAGGTCAGGAATACCTGGGAGTTTCAAAGATGTACCTGGGAGATCAGAGGTGTACCTGGGAATATCGGAGGTGTACCTGAGAATATCGGAGGTGTACCTGGGAGTGTCAGAGGTGTACCTGGGAGTGTCGGAGGTGTACCTGGTAGTGTCACAGGAGTACCTGGGATTGTCAGAGGTGTACCTGGCAGGTCAGAGGTGTACCTGGGAGTGTTAGAGATGTACCTGGGAGTGTCAGAGGTGTATCTGGGAGTGTCGGACGTGTACCTGGGAGTGTCGGAGGTGTACCTGGGAGTGTCAGAGGTGCACTTGGAAGTGTCAGAGGTGTACCTGGGAGTGTCAGCGGTGTACCTGATTGTGTCTGAAGTGTACCTGGGAGTGTCAGAGGTGTGCCAGGAGATCAGAGGTGCACTTGGGAGGTCAGAGGTGCACCTTGGGTGTCTGAGGTGTACCTGGGAGTGTCTGAGGTACCTGGCAGTGTTCGAAGTACCTGGCAGTGTCCTGAGGTGTACTGGCAGTGTCATGGTGTACCTGGGAGTGTTGCAGTCACCTGGGAGTGTTAGAGGTGTGCCAGGGCGTGACAGAGGAGTACCCCACAAGGCTGCAGAGGTGTACCTGGGAGTGTCGGAGGTGTACCTGGGAGTGTCAGAGGTACCTGGGAGTGTCGGTGTATCTGGGAGTGTCAGAGGTGTACCTGGGAGTGTCAGAGATGTACCTGGGAGTGTCAGAGGTGTATCTGGGAGAGTCGGACGTGTACCTGGGAGTGTCAGAGGTACCAGGAATGTCAGTGGAGTACCTGGGAGTGTCAGAGGTACCTGGGAGTGTCAGAGGTACCTGGGAGTGGGAAGGTACCTGGGAGTGTCAGAGGTGTACCTGGGAGGTCAGGAGGTGTACCTGGGAGGTCAGAGGTGTACCTGGGAGTGTCAGAAGTGACATGGGAGGGTCGGAGTTGTACCTGGGAGCATGGGAGGCGAACCTGGGAGTGTCAGAGGCATACCTGGGAGCACGAGGTGTACCTGGGAGTGTCGAAGTGAAACTGGGAGCTGGAGTTGTACCTGGGAGTGTCGGAGGCGTGACCTGGGAGTGTCAGAGGCATACCTGGAGGATGAGGCACCTGGGAGTGTGAGGACCGGGAATGTCAGAGGTGACCAGGGAGGTCAGTGAAGTACCTGAGAGTCTCAAAGGTGTACCTGGGAGTATCGGAGGTACCTGGGAATATCGGAGGTGTAGCTGGGAATATCGGAGGTGTACTGGGAGTGCCAGAGGTGTACCTGGGAGTTTCAGAGGTGAACCAGAGGTCAGAGGAGTACCTGGGAGTGTCAGAGGTGTACCTGGGAGCACGGGAGGTGCACGGAGTATCAGAGGTGTACGGGAGGCCAGAGAACCAGGAGTGTCAGATGAGCACTGGGAGGTCAGAGGTACCTGGGAGCACGGGAGGTGTACCTGGGAGCACGGGAGGGCCTGGGAGGCCAGAGGTGTACCTGGGAGATAGAGGTGTACCTGGGAGTGTCAGGTGTACCTGGGAGTCAAGGTGTAACTGGGAGTCCCTGGAGGTAACTGGGAATGTCAGAGGTACCAGGAGTGTCAGTGAATACCTGGGAAAGCCAAAGATGTACCTGGGAGTATCAGAGGTGTACCTGGGAATATCGGAGGTGTACCTGAGAATATCGGAGGTGTACCTGGGAGTGTCAAAGGTGTACCTGGGAGTGTCGGAGGTGTACCTGGTAGTGCTCAGAGGAGTACCTGGGATTGTCAGAGGTACCTGGCAGTGCCAGAGGTGTACCTGGGGATGCTCAGAGATGTACCGGGAGTGTCAGAGGTATCTGGGAGTGTCGGACGTACCTGGGAGTGTCGGAGGTGTTCCTGGGAGTGTCAGAGGTGACTTGGAAGTGTCAGAGGTACCTGGGAGTGTCAAGGTACCTGGGAGGTTGGCGGTGTACCTGATTGTGTCTGAAGGTACCTGGGAGTGTCAGAGGTGTCTAGGAGTATCAGAGGTGCACTTGGGAGTGCCAGAGGTGCACCTGGGGTGTCTGAGGTGTACCTGGAGAGTGTCTGAGGACCTGGCAGTGACTGAAGTGTACCTGGCAGTGTCTGAGGTGTAACTGGCAGTGTCAGCGGTGTACCTGGGAGAGTCAGCGGTGCACCTGGGAGGCAGAGAGGTGTTTCAGGGCGTGACAGAGGAGTACCCACAAGTGTCAGAGGTGAACCTGGGAGTGTCAGAGGTGTACCTGGGAGTGTCAGAGGTGTACCTGGGAGTGTCGGTGTATCTGGGAGTGTCAGAGGTGTACCTGGGAGGTCAGAGATGTACCTGGGAGTGTCAGAGGTGTATCTGGGAGTGCCGGACGTGTACCTGGGAGTGTCAGAGGTGTACCAGGGAATGTCAGTGGAGTACCTGGGAGGTCAGAGGTGTACCTGGGAGGTCAGAGGTGTACCTGGGAGTGTCAAAGGTGTACCTGGGAGTGTCAGAGGTGTACCTGGGAGTGTCAGAGGTGTACCTGGGAGTGTCAGAGGTGGGAGTGTCAGAACTGTGTACATGGGAGGGTCGGAGTTGTACCTGGGAGGTCGGAGGCGGACCTGGGAGTGTCAGAGGCATACCTGGGAGTATCAGAGGTGTACCTGGGAGGTCAGAGGTGTACCTGGGAATGTCAGGAGGCATACCAGGGAGTGTCAGTGAAGTCTCAGGGAGTCTCAAAGGTGTACCTTGGAGTATCGGAGGTGTACCTGGGAATATCGGAGGTGTAGCTGGGAACACGGGAGGCCGGGGAGGCTGCAGAGGTGTACCTGGGAGTCTCAGAGGTGAACCAGGAGTCAGAGGAGTACCTGGAGGTCAGAGGTGTACCTGGGAGCATCGGAGGTACCTGGGAGATCAGAGGTACTTGAGCGTGTCAGAGGTGAACCAGGGAGTGTCAGAGGGTACCTGGGAGTGTCAGAGCTGTACCTGGGAGTATCAGAGGTGTACCTGGGAGTATCGGAGGTGTACCTGGGAGTGCTCAGAGGTGTACCTGGGAGTATTAGAGGTGTACCTGGGAGTGTCAGGTGTGTACCTGGGAGTGTCAAGGGTGTAACTGGGAGTCTCGGAGGTGTAACTGGGAATGTCAGAGGTGTACCAGGGAGTGTCAGTGAGTACCTGGAGTTTCAAAAGGGTACCTGGGAGCATCAGGGGTGTACCTGGGAATACCGGAGGTGTACCTGAGAATATCGGAGGTGTACCTGGGAGGCTGGGAGGTGTACCTGGGAGTGTCGGAGGTGTACCTGGGAGTGTCACAGGAGTACCTGGGATGTCAGAGAGGTGTGGCAGTGTCAGATGTGCACGGGAGAGTTAGAGATGTACCTGGGAGTGTCAGAGGTGTATCTGGGAGTGTCGGACGTACCTGGGAGGTCGGAGGTGTACCTGGGAGTGTCGGAGGTACCGGCAGTGTCAGAAGGTACCTGGGAGGTCAGAGGTGTGCCTTGGAGTGTCAGAGGTACCTGGGAGTGTCAGAGGGGTACCTGGGAGTGTCGGTGGGAGTGTCAGTACCTGGAAGTATCAGAGGTGTACCTGGGAGTGTCAGAGGTGTACCAGGAATGTCAGGGGAGTACTGGGAGGTCAGAGGTGTACCTGGGAGTGTCAGAGGTGTACCTTGGAGCAAGCGATGAAGCACCTGGGAGTCTCAAAGGTGTACCTGGGAGCACGGAGGTGTACCTGGGAGTGTCGAGGTGTACCTGGCAGTGTCTGAAGTGTACCTGGCAGTGTTAGAGGTGTTTCAGGGCGTGACAGAGGAGCACCCACAAGTGTCAGAGGTAACCTGGGAGTGTCAGAGGTACCTGGGAGGTCAAAGGTACCTGGGAGTGTCAGCGGTGTACCTGGGAGTGTCAGAGGTGTACCTGGGAGCAGGAGGTATTTGGGCGTGACAGAGGAGCACGTAAGTGTCAGAGGTGAACCTGGGAGGCGAGGTGCACGGAGTGGTCAAAGGTATCTGGGAGGTCAGAGGTACCTGGGAGGCCGAGATACCTGGGAGAGCTCAGAGGTGTATCTGGGAGTGTCGGACGTACCTGGGAGTGTCAGAACCAGGAATGTCAGTGGAGTACCTGGGAGTGTCAGAGGTTTACCTGGGAGTCAGAGGTGCACCTGGGAGGTCAGAGGTGTACCTGGGAGTGTCAGAAGTGTACCTGGGAGTGGTCGGAGTTGTACCTGGGAGGCCGGAGGCGTGACCTGGGAGTGTCAGAGGCATACCTGGGAGTATCAGAGGTGTACCTGGGAGTGTCAGAGGTGTACCTGGGAAGTCAGAGGTGATACCAGGAGTGTCAGTGAAGTACCTGGGAGTCTCAAAGGTGTACCTGGGAGACGGGAGGTGTACCTGGGAATACGGGAGGTGTAAGTGGGAATATCGGAGGCACTGGGAGTGTCAGAGGTGTACCTGGGAGTTCAGAGGTGAACCAGGGAATGTCAGGAGAGTACCTGGGAGTGTCAGAGGTGTACCTGGGAGTACGGGAGGTGTACCTGGGAGATCAGAGGTGTACCTGCACAGAGGGAACCAGGAGTGTCAGAGGAGTACCTGGGAGGTCAGAGGTGTACCTAGGAGTACAGAGGTGTACCTGGGAGTATCGGAGGTGTACCTGGGAGTGTCAGAGGTGTACCTGGGGGTATTAGAGGTGTACCTGGGAGTGTCAGGGGTGTACCTGGGAGTGTCAAGGGTGTAACTGGGAGTCTCGGAGGTGTAACTGGGAATGTCAGAGGTACCAGGGAGTGTCAGGTGAGTACCTGGGAGCCAAAGGTACCTGGGAGATCAGAGGTGTACCTGGGAAATCGGAGGTACCTGAGAATATCGGAGGTGTACCTGGGAGTGTCAGAGGTGTACCTGGAGATGGGAGGTACCGGAGTGTCACAGGAGCCTGGGATTGTCAGAGGTGTACCTGGAGGGTCAGAGGTTTACCTGGGAGTGTTAGGGATGTACCTGGGAGCGTCAGAGGTGTATCTGGGAGTGTCGGACGTAACGGGAGTGTCAGAGGTGTACCAGGAATGTCAGTGGAGTACTGGAGTTTCAGAGGTGTACCTGGGAGTGTCAGAGGTGTACCTTGGAGTGTCAGAGGCACTGGAGTGTCAGAGGTGTACCTGGGAGTGTCGGAGGTGTACCTGGGAGTGTGAGAAGGTACTTGGGAATGTCTGAGGTGTACCTTGGAGGCAGAGGTACCTGGCAGTGTCGGAGGTTAACCTGGGAGGTTCAGAGGTGCCTGGCAGTGTCAGAAGTGTACCTGGGAGTGTCAGAGGTGTGCCTTGATGTCAGAGGTGTACCTGGGAGGTCAGAGGGGTACCTGGGAGTGTCGGAGGTGTACCTGGGAGGAGGTACCTGGGAGGTTGTCAAAATGGAAGTGTCAGAGGTACCTGGGAGTGCTCAGAGGTGTACCTGGGAGGCTCGGAGGTGTACCTGGGAGGTCAGAGGTGTATCTGGGAGTGCCTATCTGGGAGTACCGGAGGTGTACCTGGAGTGTGAGAAGGTACCTGGGAGTGTCGGAGGTGTACCTGGGAGTGTCGGAGGTGCACCTGGAGTGTCAGAGGTGTACTTGGAAGTGTCAGAGGTGTACCTGGGAGGCCGAGTGTGCACATGATTGTGTCTGAAGTGTACCTGGGAGTGTCAGAGGTGTGCCTAGGAGGTCAGAGGTGCACTTGGGAGGCAGAGGTGCACCTTGGGGTGTCTGAGGTGTACCTGGGAGTGTCTGAGGTACCTGCAGTGTCTGGAGGTGTACCTGGCAGTGTCCTGAGGTGAACTGGCAGTGTCAGCGGTGTACCTGGGAGTGTGCACCTGGGAGCATAGGTGGTATCAGGAGTGACAGAGGAGTACCTCACATGTCAGAGGTACCTGGGAGGTCAGAGGTGACCTGGGAGTGTCAGAGGTGTACCTGGGAGTGTCAGAGGTGTACCTGGGAGTGTCAGAGGTACCTGGGAGTGTCAGAGACGTACCTGGGAGTGTCAGAGGTTAACCGGGAGTGTCGGACATGTACCTGGGAGTGTCAAAGGTGTACCAGGGAATGTCAGTGAGTACCTGGGAGTGTCAGAGGTGTACCTGGGAGTGTCAGAGGTGTACCTGGGAGTGTCAGAGGTGTACCTGGGAGCCAGAAGTACCTGGGAGTGTCGAGTTGTACCTGGAGAAGCCGGAGGCGACCTGGGAGTGTCGGAGAATACCTGGGAGTATCAGAGGTGTACCTGGGAGGTCAGAGAGGTGACCTGGAATACGGAGGTGTACCTGGGAATACCGAAGGTGAAGGAATATCGGAGGTGTACTGGGAGTGTCAGAGGTGTACCTGGGAGTCTCAGAGGTGAACCAGGGAGTGTCAGAGGAGTATCTGGGAGTGTCAGAGGTGTACCTGGGAGTATCGGGAGGTACCCGGAGCAATCGGAGGTGTACCTGGGAGTGTCAGGAGGAACCAGGAGTGTCAGAGGGGTAACTGGGAGTGTCAGAGGTGTACCTGGGAGTATCGGAGGTGTACCTGGAGCACGGGAGGTGTACCTGGGAGGTCAGAGGTGTACCTGGGAATATTAGAGGTGTACCTGGGAGTGTCAGGGGTGTACCTGGGAGGTCAAGGGTGTAACTGGGAGTCTCGGAGGTGTAACTGGGAATGTCAGAGTGTACCAGGGAGTGTCAGTGAGTACCTGGGAGTTTCAAAGGTGTACCTGGGAGTATCAGAGGTACCTGGGAATACGGAGGTACCTGAGAACACGGAGGTGTACCTGGAGTGTCAGAGGTGTACCTGCGAGAGTCGGAGGTGTACCTGGGAGTGTCAGAGGAGTACCTGGATGTCAGAGAGGTACCTGGCAGTGTCAGATGTACCTGGGAGTAGTAGAGATGTACCTGGGAGTGTCAGAGGTGTATCTGGGAGGTCGGACGTGTACCTGGGAGTGTCGGAGGTGTACTTGGGAGTGTCGGAGGTGTACCTGGCAGTCAGAAGTGTACCTGGGAGTGCTCAGAGGTGTGCCTTGAGTGTCAGGAGGTACCTGGAGGTCAGAGGGGTACCTGGGAGTGTCGGAGGTGTACCTGGGAGGGGTGAGAAGGTACCTGGGAGTGCTAGAGGTGTACCTGGAAGTATCAGAGGTGTACCTGGGAGTGTCAGAGGTGTACCAGGAATGTCAGTGAGTACTTGGAGATGCCAGAGGTACCGAGTGTCAGATGTACCTTGAGTGTCAATGAAGTACCTGGGAGTTCCCAAAGGTGTACCTGGGAGTATCGGAGGTGTACCTGGGAATATCGGAGGTGTAGCTGGGAATATCGGAGGTACCGGGAGTGTCAGAGGTGTACTGGGAGTCTCAGAGGTGAACTAGGAGTGTCAGAGGAGTACCTGGGAGGTCAGAGGTGTACCTGGAAGTATCGGAGGTGTACCTGGGAGACAGAGGTGTACCTGGGAGCACAGAGGTGAACCAGGAGTGTCAGAGGAGTACCTGGGAGGTCAGGGGTGTAACTGGGAGTCTCGGAGGTAACTGGGAATGTCAGAGGTGTACCAGGGAGTGTCAGTGAAGTACCTGGGAGCCAGGTGTACTGGGAGATCAGAGGTGTACCTGGGAATACGGAGGTGTACCTGAGAATATCGGAAGTGTACCTGGGAGTGTCAGAGGTGTACCTGGGAGGTCGGAGTGTCTGGGAGGCTGGGCAGGAGTACCTGGGATTGTCAGAGGTGTACCTGGGAGTGTCAGAGATGTACCTGGGAGTGACAGAGGTGTATCTGGGAGTGTCGGACGTGTACCTGGGAGTGTCAGAGGTGTACCAGGAATGTCAGTGGAGTACTTGGGAGGTCAGAGGTGTACCTGTGGAGTGTCAGAGGTGCACGTTGGAGTGTCAGAGGTACCTGGGAGTGTCAGAGGTGTACCTGGAGAGCGGAGATGTACCTGGGAGGTGTGAGAAGTGTACCTGGGAGTGTCGGAGGTGTACCTGGGAGGTCGGAGGTGTACTGTTAGTGTCAGGTGTACCTGGGAGTGTCAGAGGTGTACCAGGAATGTCAGTGGAGTACCTGGGAGTATCAGAGGTGTACCTGGGAGAAGTCAGAGGTGTACCTGGGAATGTCAGAGGTATACCAGGAGTGTCAGTGAAGTACCTGAGAGTCTCAAAGGTGTACCTGGGAGACGGGAGGTGTACCTGGGAATATCGGAGGTGTGAGCGGGAACACGGGAGGTGGAAGGGGTCAAGGTGTACTGGGAGGTGCAGAGGTGTACCTGGGAGTCTCAGAGGTGAACCAGGGAGTGTCAGAGGAGTACCTGGGAGGTCAGAGGTGTACCTAGGGAGACGGAGGTGTACCTGGGAGCATCAGAGGTACCTGGGAGTGTCAGAGGTAAACCAGGAGTCAGGAGAGCACTGGGAGTGTCAGAGGTGAACCTGGGAGTACGGGAGGGGTACCTGGGAGGTCGGAGGTGTACCTGGGAGTGTCAGAGATGTACCTGGGAGTATTAGAGGTGTACCTGGGAGTGCTGGGGTGTACCTGGGAGGCCAAGGGTGTAACTGGGAGTCTCGGAGGTGTAACTGGGAATGTCAGAGGTGTACCAGGGAGTGTCAGTGAGTACCTGGGAGTTTCAAAGGTGTACCTGGGAGTATCAGAGGTGTACCTGGGAATATCGGAGGTGTACTGGAGAATATCGGAGGTACCTGGGAGGCCAGAGGTGTACCTGGGAGTGTCGGAGGTGTACCTGGGAGTGTCACAGGAGTACCTGGGATTGTCAGAGTGTACCTGGCAGTGTCAGATGTGTACCTGGGAGTGTTAGAGATGTACCTGGGAGGTCAGAGGTGTATCTGGGAGGTCGACGGTACCTAGGAGTGTCGGAGGTGTACCTGGGAGTGTCGGAGGTGTACCTGGGAGGTGAGAAGTGTACCTGGGAGTGTCAAAGGTGTACCTGGAAGGTCAGAGGTGCACCAGGGATGGGGTGGAGTACTTGGGAGTGTCAGAGGTGTACCTGGGAGTGTCAGAGGTGTACCTTGGAGTGTCAATGAAGTACCTGGGAGTCTCAAAGGTGTACCTGGGAGTATCGGAGGTGTACCTGGGAATATCGGAGGTGTAGCTGGGAATATCGGAGGTGTACTGGGAGTGTCAGAGGTGTACCTGGAGTCTCAGGTGAACCAGGAGTGTCAGAGGAGGACCTGGGAGTGTCAGAGGTGTACCTGGGAGACGGGAGGTGTACCTGGGAGTATCAGAGGTGTACCTGGGAGTGTCAGAGGTGAACCAGGAGTGTCAGGAGAGTACCTGGGAGGTCAGGGGTGTAACTGGGAGGCCTGAGGTGTAACTGGGAATGCTCGGAGGTGTACCAAGGAGTGTCAGTGAAGGTACCTGGGAGTTTAAAGGTGTACCTGGGAGTATCAGAGGTGTACCTGGGAATATCGGAGGTACCTGAGAATATCGGAGGTGTACCTGGGAGGTCAGAGGTACCTGGGAGTGTCGGAGGTGTACCTGGGAGTGTCACAAGAGTACCTGGGATTGTCAGAGGTGTACCTGGGAGTTAGAGATGTACCTGGGAGTGACAGAGGTGTATCTGGGAGCACGGACGTGTACCTGGGAGTGCCAGAGGTGTACCAGGAATGCAGGTGAGTACTTGGGAGTGTCAGAGGTGTACCTGGGAGGTCAGAGGTGTACCTGGAGTGTCAGGAGGTACCTGGGAGGTCAGAGGTACCTGGGAGTGTCGGAGATGACCTGGGAGTGTGAGAAGTGCACTGGGAGTGTCGGAGGTGTACCTGGGAGTGCCGGAGGTGTACCTGGCAGTGTCAGGGTGTACCTGGGAGTGTCGAGAGGTGTACCAGGGAATGTCAGTGGAGTACCTGGGAGTGTCAAGGTGTACCTGAGCATGTCAGAGGTACCTGGGAGGTGGAGAGGTTTATGGGAGTGTCAAAGGTGTACCTGGGAGTGTCAGAGGCGTACCTGGGAGCAACAGAGGTGCACCCTGAGTGTCAGAGGTGTACCTGGCAGTGTCTGGAGGTGTACCTGGCAGTGTCTGGAGGTGTAACTGGCAGTGTCAGCGGTGTACCTGGGAGTGTCAAGGTGCACCTGGGAGGCAGAGGTGTATCACAGGGAGTGACAGAGAGTGCCTAGGAGTGTCAGAGGTGTGCCTGGGAGTGCCGAGGTGTACTGGAGTGTCAGAGATGTACCTGGGAGTGTCAGAGGTATCAGGGAGGCGGACGTACCTAGGGAGGGAGAGGTGTACCAGAGAATGTCAGTGGAGTACCTGGGAGGCTCAGAGGCACCTGGGTGTCAGAGGTTTACCTGAGAGTGTCGCAGGTGTACCTGGGAGTGTCTGGGGTGTACCTGGGAGTATCTGGGGAACCTGGGAGGTTCGAGTACCTGGGAGTGTCAGAGGTGTACCTGGGAGTGTCGGAGGTGCACATGGGAGTGTCAGAGGTGTAACTGGCAGTGCTGAAGTGGTGTACCTGGGAGGTCAGAAGTGTGCCTGGAGGCCTGAGGTACCTGGGAGTGTCTGAGGTGTACCTGGGAGTGTCTGAGGTGTACCTGGGAGCATCAGAGAAGCACCTGGGAGTGTCAGAGGAGTACCTGGGAGTGAGAGGTGTACCTGCGAGTGTGAGAGGTGAAACCAGGGAGGTCTGGAGATGTACCTGGGAGTGTCAGAGGTGTACCTAGGGAGTGTCTGAGGTGTACCTGGGAGTGTCTGGAGGTGTAGCTGGGAGTGTCAGGGGAGACCCAGGGAGTGTCAGAGGTGTACCTGGGAGTGTCGGAGGTGTACCTGGGAGTGTGAAAAGTGTACCTGGGAGTGCCGAAGGTACCTGGGAGGTCGGAGGTGTACCTGGCAGTGCTCAGTGGTGTACCTGGGATTGTCAGAGGTGTACCATGGAATGTCAGTGAGCACATGGGAGTGTCAAAGGTGTACCTGGGAGGTCAGAGGTGTACTGGGAGTGTCAGAGGTGTACCTGTGAGTGTCAATGTGTACCTGGGAGTGTCAGAGGTGTACCTGGGAGTGTCAGAGGTGTACCTGGGAGTGTCAGAGGTATCTGGGAGGTCAGGGGTGTATCTGGGAGGTCGGAGGTGTACCTGGGAGTGTGAGAGAAGTGTACCTGGGAGTGTCGGAGGTACCTGGGAGTGTCGGAGGTGTTCGGGAGTGTCAGGTGCACTGGATGTCAGAGGTGTACCTGGGATTGGTCGGCGGTGTACCTGATTGTGTCTGGAGGTGTACCTGGGAGTGTCAGAGATACCTGGAGTGTCAGAGGTACCTGGGAGTGTCAGAGATGTACCTGGAGTACCTGGGAGTGTCAGAGGTGTACCTGGGAGGTCAGAGGTGTACCTGGGAGTGTCAGAGATGTACCTGGGAGTGTCAGAGGTGATCTGGAGTGTCGGACGTGTACCTGGGAGTGTCAGGAGGTGTACCAGGGAATGTCAGTGAGTACTTGGGAGTGTCAGAGGTGTACCTGGGAGGCCGGAGGTGTACTGGGAGTGTCACAGGAGTACCTGGGATTGTCAGAGGTGTACCTGGCAGGTCAGATGTGTACCAGAGCAGCAGAGATGCACCTGGGAGTGTCAGAGGTGTATCTGGGAGTGTCGGACTTGTACCTGGGAGTGTCGGACTTGTACCTGGGAGTGTCGGAGGTGTACCTGGGAGGTCAGAGGTGTACTTGGAAGTGTCAGAGGTGTACCTGGGAGAGTGGGTGGTGTACCTGATTGTGTCTGGAAGTGTACCTGGGAGTGTCAGAGGTGTGCCCAGGGAGAGTGTAGAGGTGCACTGGGAGTGTCAGAGGTGCACCTGGGGTGTCCTGAGATGTACCTGGGAGTGTCTGAGGTGTACCTGGCAGTGTCTGGGTGTACCTGGCAGTGTCTGAGGTAACTGGAGCGGGGCGGTGTACCTGGGAGTGTCAGCGGTGCACCGGAGTGTTAGAGGTATATCAGAGTGACAGAGGAGTACCTAAGGTGTCGGGGTGAACCAGGGAGTGTCAGAGGTATACCTGGGAGTGTCAGCCGTGTACCTGGGAGGTCAAAGGTGTATCTGAGTGTCAGAGGTGTACCTGGGAGGCCAGAGATACCTGGGAGTGTCAGAGGTGTATCTGGAGTGTCGGACGTGTACCTGGGAGTGTCAGAGGTGTACCAGGGAATGTCAGTAGAGTACCTGGGAGTGTCAGAGGTGTACCTGGGAGTGTCAGAGGTGTACCTGGGAGTGTCAAAGGTGTACCTGGGAGTGTCAGAGGTGTACCTGGGAGTGTCAGAGGTACCTGGGAGAGTCAGAGGTGTACCTGGGAGTGTCGGAGGCGGACCTGGGAGTGCAGAGGTATACCTGGGAGGATCAGAGGTGTACCTGGGAGTGTCAGAGAGGTGTACCTGGGAATGTCGGAGGGTCTCAGGAGTGTCAGTGAAGTACCTGGGAGTCTTAAGGTGTACCTGGGAGCATGGGAGGTGTACCTGGGAATATCGGAGGTGTAGCTGGGAATGGGAGGTGTACCGGGAGTGTCAGAGGTGTACTGGGATCTCAGAGGTGAACCAGGAGTGTCAGAGGAGTACCTGGGAGTGTCAGAGGTGTACCTGGGAGTTTCGGAGGTGTACCTGGGAGTATCAGAGGTGTACCTGGGAGTGACAGTTTGAACCAGGAGGTCACAGGAGTACCTGGGAGGTCAGAGGTGTACCTGGGAGCATCGGAGGTACCTGGGAGTATCGGGAGGTGTACCTGGGAGTGCCAGAGGTACCTGGGAGCATTAGGAGGTGCACCTGGGAGTGTCAGGTGTACCTGGGAGTGTCAAGGGTGTAACTGGGAGTCTCGGAGTGTAACTGGGAATGTCAGAGGTGAACCAGGAGTGTCAGGAGTACCTGGGAGTTTAAAGGTGTACCTGGAGCACAGAGGTGTACCTGGGAATACGGGAGGTACCTGAGAATATCGGAGGTGTACCTGGGAGTGTCAGAGGTGTACCTGGGAGCCGGAGGTGTACCTGGGAGTGTCACAGGAGTACCTGGGATTGTCAGAGTGTACCTGGCAGTGTCAGAGGTGTACCTGGAGTGTTAGAGATGTACCTGGGAGTGTCAGAGGTGTATCTGGGAGTGCCGGACGTGTACCTGGGAGGTCAGGAGGTGTACCAGGAATGTCAGTGGAGTACTTGGGAGGTCAGAGGTGTACCTGGGAGGTGTGAGGTACCTTGGAGTGTCAGAGGTGACCTGGGAGCAACAGAGGTGTACCTGGAGTGTCGGAGGTGTACCTGGGAGTGGAGAAGTGGCACTGGGAGTGTCTGAGGTATACCTTGGAGTGTCAGAGGTGTATCTGGCAGTGTCGGAGGTTTACCTGGGAGTGTCAGAGGTGTACCTGGCAGTGTCAGGAGGTGTACCTGGGAGTGTCAGAGGTGTGCCTTGGAGTGTCAGAGGTGTACTGGGAGGCCGAGGGGTACTGGGAGGTCGGAGGTGTACCTGGGAGTGGAGAAGGTACCTTGGAGTGTCAAAGGTGTACCTGGGAGTGTCAGAGGTGTACCTGGGAGAGTCAGGAGGTACCTGGGAGGCAGAGGTGTACCTGGGAGTGTTGGGAGGTATCTGGGAGCAGCGAGGTGTATCTGGGAGAGTCGGAGGTGTACCTGGGAGTGTCAGGAGGTGTACTTGGGGTGTCAAGGAGGTGTACCTGGGAGGTCAGCGGTTTACCCACTGTGTCTGAAGTGTACCTGGGAGTGTCAGAGGTGTGCCTAGGAGTGTGGGAGGCACTTGGGAGGTCAGAGGTGCACCTTGGGGTATCTGAGGTGTAACTGGGAGTGTCTGAGGTGTACCTGGCAGAGTTCTGAGGTGTACCTGGCAGTGTCTGGAGGTGAAACTGGCAGTGTCAGCGGTGTACCTGGGAGTGTCAGCGGTGCACCTGGGAGTGTTAGGGTGTATCAGGGAGTGACAGAGAGTACCTATGTCAGAGGTGTACCTGGGAGTGTGAGAGGTGTACCTGGGAGTGTCTGAGGTGTACTTGGGAGGCCAGAGGTACCTGGCAGTGTCGAGGTGTACCTGGGAGTGTCAGAGGTGTAACTGGGAGTGTCATGGTGTACCTGGGAGTGCCAGAGGTGCACCTGGGAGGTAAGAGGTGCATCAGAGTGACAGAGGAGTACCTGGGAGTGTCGGAGGTACCTGGGAGTGTCAGCGGAGTGTCAGAGGTGTACCTGGGAGGTCAGAGGTGTACCTGGGAGTGTCAGCGGTATCTGGGAGTGTCGGAGGTGTACCTGGGAGTGTGAGAAGTGTACCTGGGAGGTCGGAGGTGTACCTGGGAGTGTCGGAGGTGTACCTGGGAGGTCAGTGTGCACCTGGAAGTGTCAGAGGTGTACCTGGGATTGTCAGCGGTGTACCTGATTGTGTCTGAGGTGTACCTGGGAGTGTCAGAGGTGTGCCTAGGAGGTCAGAGGTGCACTTGGGAGCGTCAGAGGTGCACCTGGAGTGCTGAGGTGTAGAAGCGGGGTGAGTACCTGGGAGTGTCAGAGGTGTACCTGGGAGGTGTGAGGTGTACCTGGGAGTGTCATGGTGTACCTGGGAGTGCAGAGGTGTACCAGGGAGGACAGAGGAGCACCTGGGAGTGTCAGGAGGTGTACCTGGGAGTGCAGAGGTGACCTGGGAGTGCTGGGGAGGTACCTGGAGGTCAGAGATGTACCTGGGAGGCTCAGAGGTGTACCTGGGAGTGTCAGAGGTGTACCTGGGAGTGTCAGAGGTGTGGCCCCTGAGGAGTGTCAGAGGGCACCTGGAGGTCGGAGGTGTACCTGGGAGGTGAGAAGGTAACTGGGAGTGTCGGGGTGTACCTGGGAGTGTCAGGAGGTGTACCTGGGAGAGTCAGAGGTACCTGGGAGTGTCAGAGGTGTACCTGGGAGGTCAGAGGTGTACCTGGGAGCACAGGTCTGGAGTGCCGTGGAGGCCTGGGAGTGTCTGGAAGTGTCAGAGCCTGGGAGGTCAGGTTACATGTGTCTGAAGTGTACCTGGGAGTGTCAGAGGTGTGCCTGAGGAGTGTCAGAGGTGCACCCTGGGAGTGTCAGAGGCACCTTGGGGTTCTGAGGTGCACCTGGGAGTGTCTGAGGTGTACCTGGCAGTCTGAGGTGTACCTGGCAGTGTCCGAGGTGAAACTGCAGTGTCATGCCTGGGAGGTTCGGCGGTGCACCTGGGAGTGTTAGGGTGTATCAGGAGGACAGAGGAGCACCTACAAGTGTCAGAGGTGTACCTGGGAGTGTCAGAGGTGTACCTGGGAGTGTCAGAGGTGTACCTGGGAGTGTCAGAGGTGACCTGGGAGGCCGGAGGTGTACCTGGGAGGCCAGAGTGTACCTGAGTGTCAGAGGTGTACCTGGGAGGTGAGAGTACCTGGGAGTAGCAGAGGTGTATCAGGAGGCACAGAGGAGTACCAGGAGGCTGGGAGGTGCCTGGGAGGCTCAGGAGGTACCTGGGAGGTCAGAGGTGTACCTGGAGTGTCAGAGATGTACCTGGGAGTGCAGAGGTGTATCTGGGAGTGTCGGACGTGTACCTAGGAGTGTGAGAGGTGTACCAGCCAGTGGAGTACCTGGGAGTGTCAGAGGTTTACCTGGGAGGTCAGAGGTGTACCTGGGGAGTCAGAGGTGTACCTGGGAGTGATAGAGGTTTACCTGAGAGTGTCGCAGGTACCTGGGAGTGTCTGGGTGTACCTGGGAGTATCTGGGGTGTACCTGGGAGTGTCTGGTGTACCTGGAGTGTCAGAGGTGTACCTGGGAGGTCGGGAGGTGTACATGGAGTGTCAGAGGTGTAACTGGCAGTGTCATGTGTACCTGGGAGTGTCAGAAGTGTGCCTGGGAGTGTCTGAGGTGTACCTGGGAGTGTCTGAGGTGTACCTGGGAGTGTCTGAGGTGTACCTGGGAATATCAGAGAAGTACCTGGGAGTGTCACAGGAGTACCTGGAGGTGTGAGAGGTGTACCTGCGAGTGTGAGAGGTGAACCTAGGAGTGTCTGAGATGTACTTGGGAGTGTCAGAGGTGTACCTGGCAGTGTCTGAGGTGTACCTGGCAGTGTCTGAGGTGTAACTGCGCCGGTGTACCTGGGAGGTTGAAGGTGCACCTGGGAGTGTAAGAGTGTATCAGGGAGTGACAGAGGAGTACCTAGGAGTGTCGGAGGTGTACCTGGCAGGCTGGCGGCAGTACCCTGTAGTGTCAGAGGTACCTGGGAGTGTCAGAGGTGTATCTGGGAGTGTCAGAGGTGTATCTGGGAGTGTCGGAGGGTACCTGGGAGTGTGAGAGAAGTGTACCTGGGAGTGTCGGAGGTGTACCTGGGAGTGTCGGAGGTGTTCCAGAGTGTCAAGGTGTACTTGAAGCACAGAGGTGTACCTGGGATTGTCAGGTGTACCTGATTGTGTCTGAGGTGTACCTGGGAGGTCAGAGGTGCCTAGGAGTGTCAGAGGTGCACGGGAGTTGGTCAGAGGTGCACCTTGAGTGTCAGAGGTGTACCAGGAATGTCAGGTGAGTACCTGGGAGTGCAGAGAGGCACTGGGAGGTCAGAGGTGTACTAGGAGGTCAGAGGAGTACCTAGGAGCATGGTACCTGGGAGTGTCAGAGGTGTACCTGGGAGGTCAGGAGGTGTACCTGGGAGGTCAGAGATGTACCTGGGAGGTCAGAGGTGTATTCAGTGGACGTGTACCTGGGAGTGTCAGAGGTGTACCAGGAATGTCAGGGAGTAGCTGGGAGGTCAGAGATGGCACTGGGAGTGTTATGGTGTACCTGGGAGAGCCAGAGGTACCTGGGAGTGTCAGAGGTGTACCTGGGAGTGTTAGAGGTGTACCTGGGAGGTCGGAGGTGTACCTGGGAGTGTCTGGGGTACCTGGAGGATCTGGGGTGTACCTGGGAGTGTCTGGGGGTGTACCTGGAGTGTCAGAGGTGTACCTGGAAGGTCGGAGTACATGGAGTGTCAGAGGTGTACCTGGCAGTGTCAGCGTGTACCTGGGAGGTCAGAAGTGTGCCTGGTGTGTCTGAGGTGTACCTGGGAGTGTCTGAGGCTACCTGGGAGTGTCTGAGGTGTACCTGGGAGCATCAGAGAAGTACCAGGAGGCTCGCAGGAGTACCTGGGAGTGTGAGAGAGTGTGCACCTGAGAGTGAGACGAACCCAGGGAGTGTCTGAGGTGTACCTGGGAATGTCAGAGGTAAAACAGGGAGGCCTGAGGTGTACCTGGGAGGTCAGAGGTTACCAGGAGTGTCAGAGGAATACCTAGGAGTGTCAGAGGTGTACCTGGGAGCCTGGAGGTGTACCTGGGAGCAGAAGTGGTGTCAGAGGTGTATCTGGGAGTGTTGGGCGTGTACCTGGGAGTGTCGGAGTGTACCTGGGAGTGTGAGAAGTGCACCTGGAGTGTCGGAGGTGTACCTGAGAGGTCGGAGGTATACCTGGGAGTGTCAAAGTGCACGGAAGTGTCAGAGGTGTATCTGATGGTGTCTCAGAGGTACCTGGGAGTGTCAGAGGTGTGCCTAGGATTGTCAGAGGTGCCTGAGTCAGAGGTGCACCTTGGAGGTCAGAGGTGTAACAGGAATGCCAGAGCACCTGGGAGTGCTGAGGTGCATGGAGTGCCAGAGGTGTACCTGAGAGTCAGGTACCTGGTGCCAGAGGTATACCTGGAGGCTGAGGTACCTGGGAATGTCGGAGGTACCTGGGAGTGTTTGGGGTGTACCTGGGAATATCTGGGGTTAACCTGGGAGTGTCTGAGGTACCTGGGAGGCCGGAGGTGACCTGGGAGTGTCTGAGGTGTACCTGGGAGCACAGGTGTACCTAATTGTGTCTGGAGGTGTACCTGAGTGGCCAGAGGTGCACCTTGGGCGGTCTGAGGTGTACCTGGGAGTGTCTGGAGGTACCTGGCAGTGTCTGAGGCACCTGGCAGTGTCTGAGGTAACTGGCAGGCTGAAGTGGTGTACCTGGGAGGCTGAGTCAGCACCTGGGCAAGAGGTGCATCAGGAGTGACAAAGGAATACCTAGTAGGCAGAGGTGTACCTGGGAGTGTTGGAGGCACTGGGAGGCCGGAGGTACCTGGGAGGTGAGAAGTACCTGGGAGTGTCGAGGTACCTTGGAGTGTCAGAGGTGATCTGCAGTGTCGGAGGTTTACTTGGGGAGGTCAGGAGGTACCTGGCAGGTTAGAGGTGTACCTGGGAGGCCAGAGTACCTTCAGTCGAGAGGTGTACCTGGGAGGCCGAGGCACCTGGGAGTGTCGGAGGCACCTGGGAGTGTCAGAGGTACCTGGGAATTCGGGAGGTACCAGGAGTGTCAGTGAAGAACCTGGAGTCTCAAAGGTACCTGAGTACTCAGAGGCACCTGGGAGCATCAGAGTGTGGTCTGGGAGGTCAGCAGTATCTGGGAGTGTCGGAGGTGTACCTGGGAGTGTGAGAAGTGGCACCTGGAGGTCGGAGGCACCTGGGAGTGTCGAGTGTACCTGGGAGGCCAGGAGGTATTCAGGTGAGGGCACCTGGAGGTCAGAGGCACCAGGAATGTCATGGAGGGACCTGGGAGGCCAGAGGTGTACCTGGAGGCTGAGGCACTTGGAGGCTGGGAGGTGTACCTGGGAGGCCAGAGGCACCTGGGAGGCCGGAGGTGTACCTGGAGGTGGAGAAGGTACCTGGGAGTGTCTGAGGTACCTGGGAGGTGAGAAGTGTACCTGGGAGGTCGGAGGTGCACCTGGGAGGTCAGGTACCTGGGAGCATCGGAGGTGTACCTGGGAGGTGGAGATGGCACCTGGAGTGTCGGAGGTGCACCTGGAGGCCAGAGGCATTGGAAATGTTAGAGGTGTACCTGGGAGTGTCATGGGCATGATTGTGTCTGAAGTGCACTGGGAGGCTGAGGTGTGCCTAGGAGGTTGGGAGGTGCACTTGGGAGGTCAGAGGTGCACCTTGGGGTGTCTGTAGGTACCTGGAGTGTCTGAGGTGCACCTGGCAGTGTCTGAGGTGTACCTGGCAGTGTCTGAGGTGGAATGGCAGTGCCGAAGGTGCACCTGGGAGAATGGGGCGTGAGCACCGGGAGTAGATCAGGGAGTGACAGAGAGCACCCACAAGTGTCAGAGGTGTACCTGGGAGGCAGAGGTGTACCTGGGAGGCCAGAGGTGTACCTGGGAGTGGTCAGAGGTACCTGGGAGGCCAGAGGTGTACCTGGAGGTCAGAGAAGCACCTGGGAGGCAGAGGTGTCTGCGAGTGTCTGACGTACCTGGGAGGCTGAGGTGTACTAGGAATGTCAGTGGAGACCTGGGAGGCCAGGAGGTGCACCTGGGAGGCCAGAGGTGTACCTGGAGTGCTCAGAGGTGACCTGGGAGTGCCAGGTACCTGGGAGGTCGAGTTGTACCTGGGAGTGTCGAGGCGGGACCTGAGTGTCAGAGGTATACCTGGGAGTATCAGGAGATGTAACGGGAGGCCAGAGGTGCACCTGGGAGTCAGAGGTATACCAGGAGTGCTCAGTGAAGCACTGAGAGTTTCAAAGGTACCTGGGAGACTAGAGGTGTACCTGGGAATATGGAGGTGAAGCTGGGAACATCGGAGTAGCTGGGAACATCAAAACTGGGAGGTCAGAGGTGTACCTGGGAGTCCCAGAGGAACCAGGGAGTGTCAAAGGAGTACCTGGGAGGTTGGGAGGTACCTGGGAGGATCGGAGGTGCACTGGAGTATCAGAGGTGTACCTGGGAGGCCAGGTGAACCAGGAGTGTCAGAGGAGTAACTGGGAGGCCAGAGGTGTACCTGGGAGATCGGAGGTGTACTGGGAGTATCGCAGGTGTACCTTGGAGGTCAGAGGTAAACTTGGAGTATTAGAGGTCAGAGGAGGTGCGCTGAGCCTCTACACCCAGAGGAGGGTGCGCTGAGCCCACACCCCACAAATGCCCAGAACATGCCGTATACCTTGGAACTGTTCGAACAAGGTCACACATGAATGGCACGAAACACACAATGCACTAAACACTTCACAGAAAATCACTGTCACCGACACTGCTCAAAGTTGCGAAATTTTTCAGGATGACGTTCACCCAAGGCGGGGATCCATCAGCCGGCTTCACAAACTTGCAATTAAATCACCGTAATAATCCAGTAAAACTACTCACTGCGCCATGTTAGATGTTCTGGGTAATAAAAATCTATATACAGGAGAGAAACACAAACACCTGTATAGTTTTAGAAGTTCGGTTTACTGGATAAGAGTATGCACAGAGGTGGACAGCACTGCCCCCTTAGCTAAGGTCCTGGTCAACTACCATAGACGACGTATGCGATACATTAGCAGCTTCCATACGTCGCCAGGCACATTAATTAAGCGTGTGATATGGTAATAACATTACACACGCATTAGCTAGGCTGAATAAATATAAATGAGCACATACATAATATACATACATAGATACATAATCCAGCATACATAATATACATACACTGGGAGTCTGGAGGTAATCAAATGTCAGAGGTGTACCAGGAGGTCAAAGGAACTTGGGAGTTTCGAGGTGAACCAGGCATCAGAGGTGTACCTGGGAACATCGGAGGTGTACACTGAGAATATCGGAGGTGTACCTGGGAGTGTCAGAGGTGTACCTGGAGGTGTCGGAGGTGTACCTGGAGTGTCACAGGAGTACCTGGGATTGTCAGAGTGTACCTGGCAGTGGGTCAGAGGTGTACCTGGGAGTAAGAGATGTACCTGGGAGGCCAGAGGTATCTGGAGTGTCGGACGTACCTGGGAGTGTCAGAGGTGGTACCTGGGAGTGTCTGAGGTACCTGGGAGTGTCTGAGGCAAATACCTGGGAGTATCAGAGAAGCACCTGGGAGTGTCACAGGAGTACCTGGGAGTGTGAGAGGTACCAAGGAGGAGAGGCAAACCCAGGGAGTGTCAGAGATGCACTTGGGAGGTCAGAGGTGTACTCTAGTGTCTGAGGTGTACCAGCAGTGTCTGAGGTGTAACTGACAGTGTCAGCGGTACCTGGGAGGCCAGCGGGCACCTGGGAGGTTAGAGGTATCAGGAGTGACAGAGGAGCACCTAGGAGGCCGGAGGTGCACCTGGAGTGTCAGCGGTGTACCTGGGAGTGCCAGAGGTGTACCTGGGAGGCTGATCAGGGAGGCCACGGTGTATCTGGGAGGCCGGAGGTACCTGGGAGGTGAGAAGTGTACCTGGGAGTGTCGGAGGTGCACCTGGGAGAGTCGGAGGTGTTCCTAGGAGGTCAAGGTGTCACTTGAAGTGTCAGAGGTGTACCCATTGTCACATGTACCTGATTGTGTCTGAGGTACCTGGGAGTGCGGCCAGTGCTGAGGCCCTGAGGGAATGACAGTGGAGCACCTGGAGGTCAGGTACCTGGGAGGCATCAGAGGAGAGGAGTACGAGAGGTCAGAGGTGTACCTGAGAGTGTCAGAGGTGTACCTGGGAGGCCAGAGGCACTGGGAGGCCAGAGATGTACCTGGGAGTGTCAGAGGTGTATCTGGGAGTGTTGGACGTACCTAGGAGGTCAGAGGGCCAGGGAATGCCAGAGGAGTAGCTAAGGTCAGGAGATGTACCTGGGAGTTAGCTGGTGTACCGAGAGTCAGAGGTACCTGGGAGTGTCAGAGGTGTAACCTGGGAGGCAGAGGTGCACCTGGGAGGACGGAGGTGTACCTGGGAGTGTCAGTGCACCTGGGAGTATCTGGGGTACCTGGGAGTGTCTGAGGGTGCACCTGGGAGGTCAGAGGTGTACCCATGTCGGAGGTGTACATGGAGTGTCAGAGGCACAAGGGCCATCGTACCTGGGAGGCAGAAGTGTGCCTGGTAACTGAGGTACCTGGGAGGTCTGAGGTGCCTGAGTGTCTGAGGTGTACCTGAGTATCGAGAAGCACCAGGGAGGCCACAGGAGTACCTGGGAGGTGAGAGGTGTACCTGCGGAGAAGTGAACCCAGGAGGTCTGAGGTGTACCTGGGAGTGCTGGGAGGCACCTGGGAGGTTCGAGGTGCATTGGGAGTGTCTGAGGTGGCTGAGCACAGAGAACCAGGGAGTGAAAGAGGTACCTGGGAATGCTCAGAGGTGAAACAGGGAGTGTCGAGGTGTACCTGGGAGTCAGAGGTACCAGGAGGTCAGAGGAACACCTAGAGGTCAGAGGTGTACCTGGAGAAGCTGAGAGGTGCACCTGGGAGGCCAGAAGTGCACATGGAGGACAGAGGTGTATCTGGGAGGTGAAGGCGTATCTGGGAGCGGAGGTGTACCTGGGAGGTGAGAAGTGCACCTGGGAGTGTCGGAGGTGGCACTGGGTGGCTCGGAGGTGTTCCTGGGAGGTCAAAGGTGTACTGGAAGTGTCAGAGGTGTATCTGATGGGTGTCTTAGGTGTACCTGGGAGGCCAGAGGTGTGCCCAGATTGTCAGAGGTGCACTTGGGAGGCACAGAGGTGCACCTGAAGGCCAGAGGGTGCAACAGGGAACAGTGAGCACCTGGGAGTGTCAGAGGTGTACCTGGGAGCCGGAGGTGCACCTGGGAGAGGAGGTGTACCTGGGAGTGTCAGAGGCACCTGGGAGGTCAGAGGTGTACCTGGGAATGTCGGAGGTGTACCTGGGAGTGTCTGGGGGTGTACCGGAATACCAATAACCTGGGTGTCTGAGGTAAAATGAGTGTCGGAGGTGTACCTGGGAGTTTAGGTACCTGGGAGTGCCACAGTACCTAACTGTGTCTGAGGTGTACCTGGGAGGCAGAGACCTTGGCGTCTGAGGTGCACCTGGGAGTGACTGAGGCACTGGCAGTGTCTGAGGTACCTGGCAGTGTCTGAGGTGTAACTGGCAGTGTCAGGTACCTGAGTGTTGGCTGGCACCTGAGTGTTAGAGGTATCAGAGTGACAAAGGAATACCTAGTAGTGTGAGAGGTACCTGGGAGTGTTGGAGGTGTACCTGGAGCAAGCCGGAGGTACCTGAGGAGAGAAGGTACCTGGGAGTGTCGGAGGTGCACCTTGGAGTGTCAGAGGTGTATTGGCAGTGCCGGAGGAGGTTTACCTGGAGTGTCAGGAGGTGGCATCCCACAGTCAGAGGTGTACCTGGGAGTGTCAGAGGTACCTTCGAGTGTCAGAGGTAAACGGAGCCAGAGGGGTACCTGGGAGTGCCGGAGGTGTACCTGGAGGCCAGAGGCACCTGGGAGGTCAGAGGCACTGGGAGTGTCAGAGGTGCATCTGGGAGGTCACAGTATCTGGGAGGTCGGAGGTGTACCTGGGAGGTGGAGAAGTGTACCTGGAGGTCGGAGGCACCTGGGAGTGCCGAGGTGCACCTGGGAGGCCAGAGGTGCACTTGGAAGTGTCAGAGGCACCTGGGAGGCCAAGGCCTGGACTTGATTGTGTCTGAAGGCACCTGGAGTGTCAGAGGTGTGCCAAGGAGCTGTCAGAGGTGCACTTGGGAGGCCAGAGGTACCTTGGAGGTGTCTGAGGTACCTGGGAGGTCTGAGGTGCACCACAGGTCTGAGGTGCACCCAGTGATTGAGGTGAACTGGCAGTGTCAGCGGTGTACCTGGGAGCACATGGTGCACCTGGGAGGAGGGTGTATAGGAGTGACAGAGGAGTACCCCAAGTGTCAGGAGGTACCTGGGAGGTCAAAGTGTACCTGGGAGGCCAGAGGTGTACCTGGGAGGCCAGAGGTGTACCTGATTGTCAGGGTGTACCTGGGAGGCCAGAGATGTACCTGGGATGGAGGTGGGACTGGGAGTGTCGGACGTGTACCTGGGAGGTCAGAGGTACCAGGAATGCTGGTGGCACCTGGGAGTGTCAGAGGTACCTGGGAGGCCAGAGGTGTACCTGGGAGGCCGGTGTACCTGGAGGCCAGAGGTGTACCTGGGAGGACAGAGGTACCTGGGAGGTCAGAGGTGTACCTGGGAGGCCGAAGTTTACCTGGGAGTGTCGGAGTTGTACCTGGGAGTGTCGGAGGCGGACCTGGGAGGTCAGAGGTATACCTGGAAGCATCAGAGGTACCTGGGAGTGCCAGAGGTGTACCTGGGAAGTCAGAGGTATACCAGCGAGTGTCAGTGAAGTACCTGGGGTCTCACAGGTGTACCTGGGAGCACCGGAGGTGTACCTGGAACATCAGAGGTCTAGCTGGGAATATCGGAGGTACTGGGAGGCCAGAGGTGTACCTGGGAGTCTCAGGTAAACCAGAGAGTGTCAGAGGAGCACCTGGAGTGCAGAGGCACCTGGGAGCACGGAGGTGTACCTGGGAGTATCAGAGGTACCTGGGAGGCTGAACCAGGGAGCCAGAGGAGTACCTGGGAGTCTCACAGGTGTACTCAGGTATCGGAGGTGTACCTGGGAGCACGGAGGTACCTGGGAGGTCAGAGGTACCTGGGAGCATTAGAGGTGTACCTGGGAGTGTCAGGGTGTACCTGGGAGTGTCAAGGGTGTAACTGGGAGTCCTGGAGGTGTAACTGGGAATGTCAGAGGTGTGCCAGGAGGTCAGTGAGCACCTGGGAGTTTCAAAGGTGTACCTGGGAGTATCAGAGGTGTACCTGGGAATATCGGAGGTGTACCTGAGAATGTTGAGGTACCTGGGAGGCCAGAGGTGCACCTGGGAGGCCGGAGGTGCACCTGGGAGTGTCACAGGAGCACCTGGATTGTCAGAGGTGTACCTGGCAGTGTCAGGAGGTACCTGGGAGTAGTAGAGATGTACCTGGGAGTGTCAGAGGTGTATCTGGGAGGTAGGACGTGTACCTGGGAGGCCAGAGGGTACCAGGAATGTCAGTGGAGTACTCTGGAGGCCAGAGGTGTACCTGGGAGGTCAGAGGTGTACCTTGGAGGTCAGAGGTACCTGGGAGGCCAGAGGTGCACTGGAGGTCAGAGGTGTACCTGGGAGGTCAGAGGTGTACCTGGGAGAGCTGAGGTGCACCTGGGAGTGTCAGAGGTGTACCTGGGAGGTCAGAGGTGTACCTGGGAGGGAGGTGTACCTGGGAGTGTCTGGGGTACCAGGGTATCACAGTGTACTAAGAGGTTAGAGGCATCAGAGTGACAGAGAGTACCCACAAGGCCAGAGGTGAGTACTCTGGGAGTGGAGGCTTGGAAAAGTCAGGTCAGTGGGAGTAAAATAGGTGGGCTTGCGAGTGTTGAGGTGTACCTGGGAGGACAGCAGTGTTTGGGAGTGCCAGAGGTGTATTCTGGGAGGTGTACTCTGGGAGTGTCAGAGGTTTATGGGAGTGTGGCAGTGTCAGCGGTGCACCTGGGAAACAGCACCCAGCTAGAGGTGCATGACAGAGGAGCACCTAGGAGTGCCCGGTGCACCTGGCAGCAAGGGTGCACCTGGGAGGTCAGAGGAGGCATCCGGGAGCAGCCATGTGCATCCGGGGACGGAGGTGCACCTTGAGCAGTGAGATGGCATCTGGATGTCGGAGCCTGAGTGTCGGAGGTGTTCCCAGAGTGTCAGCTGCATTCTGAGGTGCCGAGTGCACCTGGGATTGTCACAAGTGCAATCTGATCGGTGTCTGCAGTGGCCTGATGTCAGGTGCGCCCAGGAGCAGTCAGGTGACCTGGGAGCCTCAGAGGCGTTCCTGAGTGTCAGAGGCACTGCGGATATTCTGAGTGTCAGAGGCACTGGCTGCACCTGGAGGCACCTGGAGCAGCACCAGTACCTGGGAGCACTGGGTGTACCTGGGAGTGATAGAGGCATCAGGAGTGACAGAGGAGCATCTACAAGTGTCAGAGGGTACCCAGGAGGTACATGGGAGGTCAGGGGATTGAGCCAGAGGTATTTGAGATGTCAGAGGTGTACCAGGAATGCTTCCTGAGCAACAGGCCTGAGGTACCTGGAGTGTCAGTGGCCTACATGGAGTGTCAAGGGAGGTGCACCTGGGAGCAAGCAGGAGGACAGAGGAGTACCTAGAGCAAGTTTGGAGGTGTATTTTAAAATGAAGCAGGCTTGGCAGAAACAGAGGGTGCCTGGGAGTACAGAGAGTCTGAGTGGTGTATCTGGGAGTGTCGAGGTACCTGAGCAGAGAAGTGTACCTGAGTGTCGGAGGTGTACCTGGGATGTCGGAGGTAACCTTGAGTGTCGTGTTGCGCATTTCTGAGTGTCAGGAGGTATCTGGGATCATTGCAAGTGTGCACCTGATCGTGTCTGAGGTGCACCTCTGACGCCCCAAGCACCTCTGACACCCCAGGCACACCTCTGACACTCCCAGGCACACCTCAGACACAATCAGGTACACCGCTGACAATCCCAGGTACACCTCTGACACTCCAAGCACACCTTGACACCCCAGGAACACCCTGACACTCCCCAGGCACACCTCCGACACCCCAGGACACACTTCCTCACACCCCAGGCACACCTGACACTCCCCAGATACACCTCCGACACTCCCAGATACACACCTCTGACACCCCCAGGCACACTCTGACACTCCCAGGCACACCGCTGACACTGCCAGGCACACCTCCGACACTCCTAGGCACTCCCTGTCACCCCCTGACACACTTAACACCCCAGGTGCACCGCTGACACTCCCAGGCACACTGCTGACACTGCCAGTTACACCTCAGACACTGCCAGGTACACCTCTGACACTCCGAAGCACACCTCTGACACCCCAGGTACACCTCTGACACTCCCAGGCACACCTTGACACCCCATGCAAAACCTCTGACAATTCCCAGGCACACCTCTGACACTGGCACACTCTGACACTCCCCAGGCACACCTTTGACACCCCAGGTACACCCTGACACTGCAGGCACACCTCTGACACTCCAGGCACTCCACTGACATCCCCTGCACACCTCTGACACTCCCAGGCACATCTCTGACACCCCAGGCACACCCTCTGACACTCCAGGCACACCTCTGACACTCCCCATGCACACCTCTGACACACTCCCAGGCACACCTCTGACACTTGTAGGCACCTCTGACACCCCTGACACACCTCTATCACCCCAGGCACACCCCAGACACCCCAGGCACACCCCAGACACCCCAGGCACACCCCTGACACCCCAGGCACACCTCTGACACCCCAGGCACACCTCTGACACCCCAGGTACACCTCTGACCTCCCAGGCATCACCTCTGACACTCCCAGGCACACTTCACACTGCCAGGTACACCTCTGACACCTAGGTACCTCTGTCACTCCCTGATACACCTCTAACACTCCCAGGTGCACTGCCCACACTCCCAGGCACACCGCTGACACTGCCAGTTACACCTCTGACACCCCAGGTACACTCTGACACTCCCAGGCACTCCACTGACATTCCCTGGCACACCCTCTGACACTCCAAGGACACTGCCCCAAGTGCACCTCTGACACTCCCTAGGCACACCTCTGACACTCCCAGGCACACCTCAGACAATCAGGTACACCGCTGACAATCCCAGGTACACCTCTGACACTTCCAAGCACACCTTGACACTCCTAGAACCTCCGACACTCCAGGCACACCTCCGACACTCCCAGGCACACTTCACACCCCAGGTACACCTCCGACACCCCAGATACACCTCCTGACACCCCAGACACACCCCTGACACCCCCAGGTACACCTCTGAACTCCCCAGGCACACCTCTGACACTGCCAGGCACACTGACACTCCTAGGTACCTCTGTCACTCCCTGATACACTTCTAACACTCCCCAGGTGCACCGCTGACACCCCAGGCACACCGCTGACACTGCCAGTTACACCAGACACTGCCAGGCACACTCTGACACTGCCAGGCACACTCTGACACCTGGAGGCACACCTCTGACACCCCAGGTACACCCTCTGACACTCCCAGGCACCTTGACACTCCCATGTAAACCCCTGACACTCCCCAGGCACACCTCTGACACCCCCAGGCACACCTCTGACAACCCCAGGCACAACCTCTGACACTCCCAGGCACACCTCTGACACTGCAGGCACACCTCTGACACCCCAGGCACTCCACTGACATTCCCAGGTACACCTCTGACACTCCCAGGCACATCTCTGACACTCCCCAGGCACACCTCTGACACCCCAGGCACACCCCTGACACCCTAGGCACACCTCTGACACTCTGAGGCACCCCTCTGTCACCCCTGACACCCCAGACACCCCAGGCACACCCCTGACACCCCAGGCACACCCCTGACACCCCAGGCACACCTCCGACACTCCCAGGCACACCTCTGACACCCCAGGCACACCTCTGACACCAGGCACACCTCTGACCTCCCAGGCACACCTCTGACACTCCCAGGCACACCTCTGACACTGCCAGGCACACCCTGACACTCCCCACACACCTCAGACACTCCAAGGTACACCCCTCTGACACTCCCCAGGCACACCTCTGACACTCCCCAAGCACTCCACTGACATTCCCCTGGTACACCTCTGACACCCCAGGCACACGTCCCACACCAGATACACCTCTGACACCCAGGCACATCTCTAACACTCCCCAGGTACACTCTGACACTGCCACAGGTACACCTCTGACAATCCCAGGCACTCCCAGGACACTCCCAGGCACACCTCCGACACTCCCCAGGTACACCTCTGACACTCCCAGGCACACCTCCAATATTCTCAGGTACACTTTGAGTATTCCCAGGTACACCTCTGATAATTCCCAGGCACACCTTGAAACCCCAGGTACTCCACTGACACTCCCTGGCACACCTCTGACATTCCTGAAGTTACACCTCCGAGACTCCCAGTTACACCTCCCTTGAAACTCCCAGGCACACCCCCTGACACTCCCCAGGCATGCCCCCACACCCCCAGGTACACCTCTGACACTCCCAGGTACACCTCTGATACTCCCAGGTACACCTCTGATACTACCAGGTACACCTGAGAATTCCCCAGGTACTCCTCTGGCACCCCTGGTTCACCTCTGACACCCCAGGTAACACCTCTGATATTCCCAGGCACACCTCCGATACTCCCCAGGTACACCTCTGACACCTCCCAGGTACCTCACTCTGGTTCACCTTGAGACTCTAAGGCACACCCCTGACACCCCGGCACACCTCGATATTCCCAGGTACACCTCCGATATTCCGGCACACCTTTGAGACTCCGGTACTTCACTGACACTCCCTGGCATACCTCTGACATTCCCAGGCACACCCTGACACCCCAGGCACACCTCTGATACTCCCAGGCATACCTCTGACACTCCCAGGTCTGCCTCCGACACCCCAGGCACAACCCGACACTCCCCAGGCACACTTCTGACACTCGGCACACCTCTGACACTCCCAGGCACACCCTGACACTCCAGTACACCTCTGACACTCCCCAGGCACACCTTTGACACTCCCAGGCACACCTCTGACACTCGGTACTCCACTGACATTCCTGGCACACCTTGACACTCCAGGCACACGTCCGACACTCCCAGATACCTGACATTCCCAGGCACATTCTGACACTCCCCAGGCACACCTCTGACACTCCCAGGCACACCTCTGACACTCCCAGGCACACCTCCTGACACCCAGGCACACCTCTGACACTCCCAGGCACACCTCTGACACTTGTAGGTACCTCTGTCACCCCTGATACACCTCTAACACTCCGGTGCACCGCTGAAACTCCCAGGCACACCGCTGACACTGCCAGTTACACCTCAGACACTGCCAGGCACACCTCAGACAGTGCCAGGCACACCAGACACCCCAGGCACACCTCAGACACCCCAAGGTGCACCTCTGACACTCCTGCACCTCTGACACTCTTAGCACACCTCTGACACTCCCAGGCACACTTCAGACACAATCAGGCACACCGCTGACACTCCCAGGCACACCCTGACACTTCCAAGCACACCCTGACACCCCAGGCACACCCCACACCCCAGGCACACCCGACACTCCCAGGCACACTCCTCACACCCCCAGGCACACCTCCGACACTCCCCAGAAACACCGCTGACACTCCCAGATACACCTCTGACACTCCCAGGCACACCTCTGACACTCCCAGGTACACCTCTGACACCTGCACACCCTGACACTCCCAGGCACACCTTGACACTCCCAGGCACACTTCTCACACCCCAGGTACACCTCCGACACCCCAGGCACCTCTGACACCCCAGGTACACCTCTGACACCCAAGGTACACCTCTGACACTCGCACACCTCTGAAACTGCCAGGCACACCTCTGACACTCCCAGGTAAACCTCCGACACTGCCAGGCACACCTCTGACACTCCAAGGCACACCTCCGACACTCCCCAGGCACATTCCCCACCCCAGGCACACCTCCGACACCCAGGCACACCTCCAACACCCCAGGCACACCTCTCACACTCCCAGGTACCTCTGTCACCCCTGATACACCCCTAACACTCCCAGGTGCACCAGACACTCCCCAGGCACACCGCTGACACTGCCAGTCACACCTCAGACACTGCCAGGCACACCTCAGACACTGCCAGGCACACCTCAGACACCCAGGCACACCTCAGACACGCCAAGGTGCCCAGGCACACCTCTGACACCCCAGGACACCGCTGACACTGCCAAGTACACCTCTGACACTCCATTTACACCTCCGACACTCCCAGGTACACCTCTGACACTCCCAGGTAAACCTCAGACACTCCCAGGTACACCCCAGATACTCCCAGGTACACCCCAGACACTTGTACACGTCCGACATTACCAGGCACACCTCTGACCCTCGGCACACCTCTGACACTCCCAGGCACACCCTGACTCCTCCCAGGCACACCTCTGACACCCCCAGGCACACCTCTGACCCAGTACCCACCGACATTCCCTGGCACACCTCTGACACTCCAAGGCACCTGACACTCCCAGGCACACCTCTGACACTCCCCATACACCTCCTGACACCAGTACACTGACACTCCCAGGTACACCCCTGACACTCCCAGGTACACTTCACACTCCCAGGTACACCTCCGACACTCCCAGGCACACCTCTGACACTCCTAGGCACTCCTCTGACACCCCTGTTACACCTGACATTCCCAGGCACACCCTCTCACCTCCCTGGTCTCCCCGACACCCCAGCCACATCCTCAGACACCCCAGGCACACCTCAGACACCCAGGCACACCTCTGACACCCCCAGCACACCCCAGACACTCCCAGGTTCACCTCCACACTCGCACACCTCTCACACTCCAGGCACCTCTGACACCCCTGGTACTTCTCTGACACTCCCAGGCACACCTCAGACACTCCCAGGCACACCTCTGACACTCCCAGGTACACCTCAGACACTCCCAGGCACACTTCTGACACTCCTGGTACACACCGCTGACACTGCCAGGCACACCCTGACACCCATTTACACCTCCACACCCCAGGCACACCTCTGACACCCCAGGCACACCTCTGACACCCCAGGCACACCTCTGACACTCCCCAGGCACACCTCTGACACCCCAGGCACACCTTGACACCCAGGCACACCTCTCACACCCCAGGTACACCCGACACCCCAGGTACCCTCTGACACCCCAGGCACACCTCTGACACTCCAAGGCACACCTCTACACTCCCAGGCACACCACTGACACTGCCAGGTACACCCTGACACCCCAGGCAAACCTCCGACACTGCCAGGCACACCTCTGACACTCCAAGGCACACCTCCGACACCCCAGGCACACTTCACTCCCTGTACACCTCAGACACTCCCCAGGTACACCCTGACACTCCCAGGCACACCCTGCACACCCCAGGCACACCCGACATTCCCGGCACTCCCTGACACTCCTGGGCACACCTCTGACACTCCCAAGTACCCACTGACATTCCCCTGGTACACCTCTGACACCCCAGGCACACGTCCGACACCCCAGACACACCTCTGACACCCCAGGTACATCTCTAACACTCCCAGGCACACCTCTGACACTGCCAGGCACACCCTCTGACAATCCCAGGCACTCCCCAGACACTCCCAGGCACACCTCCGACACTCCCAGGCACACCCCTCTGACACTCTGAGGCACACCTCCCATATTCCTCAGGCACACCTGATATCTCAGGCACACCTCCTGATGCCCCAGGCACACCTTTGAAACCCCAGGCACTCCACTGACACCCCTGCACACCTCTGACATTCCCAGCCACCCCTCCTAGACCCCACACCCTTGACACTCCCAGGCATAACCCCTGACACCCCAGGCACACCTCCCACACTCCCAGGCACACCTCTGGCACTCCCAGGCACACTTCCGATACCCCAGGTACACCTGACACTCCCCAGGTACACTCTGACACTCCAGGTACCTCTGACACTCCCTGGTTCACCTCTTGACACCCCAGGCACATCTCTGATAATTCCAGGTACACCTGACACCTAAGGGCCACCTCTGACACCTAAGGCACCTGCTGACTCCCTGGTCTCACCTGAGACTTGCACATCTCGACCAAGGCCACTCAACATCCTGCAGCCACACCCGATATTCCCCATAAGACACCTCCTGATATTCCCAGGTACACCTTTGAGACTCCCAGGTACTTCTCATACCGACACTCCCCAGCATACCTCTGACATTCCCCAGGCAGCACACTCCCCGACACCCCAGGCACACCTCTGATACCCCCAGGCATACCTCTGACACCCCAGGTCTGCTCCCCACATTCCCCAGGCACAACCCCACACTCCCAGGCACACTTCTGACACTCCCAGGCACACCTCTGACACTCCCCAGGCACACCCTGGACACCCCAGGCACACCTCTGGACACCCCAGGCACACCTGACACCCCAGGCACACCTGACACCCAGGCACTCCACTGACATTCCCTGGCACACCTCTGACACTTGCACACAGTCCGACACCCCAGATACACCTCTGACATTCCCAGGCACATCTCTGACAGACCCCAGGCACACCTCTGACACTCCCCAGGCACACCTCTGACACTTGCACACCTCTGACACTCCCCAGGCACACCTCTGACACTCCCAGGCACACCTCTGACACTTGCAGGCACTCCTCTGTCACTCCCCTGGATACACCTCTAACACTCCCCAGGCACCGCTGAAACCCCAGGCACACCGGCTGACACTGCCAGCCACACCAGACACCACAGGCACACCCCAGACAGCCAGGCACACCCCAGACACCCCAGGCACACCCCAGACATCTGCTGCGCACAACTTGACACCCCAAGTGCACCTGACACTCTTAGGCACACCCTGACACTCCCCAGGCACACCTCAGACACAATCAGGCACACTGCTGACACTCCCAGGCACACCTCCGACACCCCAGGCACACCTCCGACACCCCAGGCACATCTCACACTCCCCAGGCACCGCAGACACCCCAGGCACACCTCTGACACCCCAGGACACCTCTGACACTGGCACACACCCCACACCCATTTACACCTCCTGACACTCCCCAGGCACACTCCTGACATTCTCAGGCACACCTCCGATATTCCCCAGGCACACCTCTGATACCCCAGGACACCTTGAAACCCAGGCACTCCACTGACACCCTGGCACACCTCTGACATTCCTGCCACACCCAGACACCCCAGTTACACCTTGACACTTGGCATACCCCAACACCCCAGGCACACCCCACACCCCAGGCACACCTCTGACACTCCCCAGGACACCTCCACACTCCCAGGCACACCCCGACACCTGGTACACCTCTGACACCCTAGGCACCCTCTGACACTCTGTCACCCTCTGACACTCTGCACCTCTGATACCCCAGGCACACTCCGATATCCTGCACACCTCCTGACAACTCTAGGCACCTGACACTCCCTGGCTCACCCTGAGACCTATGCTACATCTCTGACACCCTGCACACCTCGATATTCCAGCCACACCTCCGATATTCTGCAGGTACACCTGATATTCCCAGGTACACCTTTGAGACTTGCAATTTCACTGACACTCCCCTGGCATACCCTCTGACATTCCCCAGGTACACCTCTGACACTCCCAGGCACACCTCTGATACCCCAGGCACACCTCTGACACTCCCAGTACATCTCAACACCCCAGGCACACCTCTGACACTGGTGCCACCTCTGACACCCCAGGCACCCACCGACACTCCCTGCACACTCCCTGACACACTTGCACACCTCCGACACTCCCCAGGCACACCTCTGACACTCCAGGCACATCTCCCTGACACCCCTGGCCACACCTCTGACACTCCCCAGCACACCTCTGACACTCCCCAGGCACACCTCTGACACTCCCAGGCACACCTCTGACACTCCCAGGCACCTCTGACACTTGCAGGCACTTCTCTGTCACCCCTGATACACCCCAACACCCAGGCACTGCTGACACTCCAGGTACACCGCTGACACTGCCAGTTACACCCCTGGACACCGCCAGGCACACCTCAGACACACCAGACACCCCCAGGCACACACCCCAGACACCCCAGTGCGCACCTCTGACACCCCTGCCACCTCCTGACACCTTGTGCCACACCCTGACACTTGCACACCCCACACAACTGTGCACACTGCTGACACCCCAGGCACACCTCTGACACTCCCAGGTACACTCTCACACTCCCAGGCACACCTCCGACACTCCCCAGGTACACTGCTGACACTCCCAGACACCTCTCGACACTCCTAGGCACCTCTGACACTCCCAGGCACACTTCACACACCAGGCACACCTCTGACACTCCCAGGTGCCACCTCCGACACTCCCAGGCACACCTCTGACACTCCCAGGCACCTCCTGACACTCCCCAGAAACACCGCTGAACACTCCCAGACACACCTCTGACACTCCCAGGCACACCTCTGACACCCCAGGCACACCTCTGACACTTGCACACCTCTGACACTCCCCAGGCACACCTTGACACTTGCACACTTCACACTTGCACACCTCCGACACTCCCCAGGTACCCCTCTGACACTCCCCAGGCACACCTCTGACACCCCAGGCACACCCCACACTCCCAGGCACACTCCTGAAACTGCCAGGTACACCTCTGACACTCCCCAGGCACACCCCTGACACTCCCAGGTACTCCACTGACACTCCCTGGCACACCTCTGACACTCCAAGGTACACCCCACACTCCCCAGGCACACCTCTGACACCCCAGGCACACCCTGACACCCAGGTACACCTCCGACACTCCAGGCACCTCCAACACCCCAGGCACACCTCTGACACCCTAGGCACCTCTGTCACCCCTGATACACCCCTAACACCCCAGGTGCACCGCTGACACCCCAGGCACACCACTGACACCTGCCAGTTACACCAGACACAGGCACACCTCAGACACTGCCAGGCACACTCAGACACTCCCAGGTACACCTCAGACACGCCAAGGTGCACCCTGACACTCCCAGTGCACCTCTGACACTCTAAGGCACACCTCTGACACTTCTCAGGCACACCCCAGACACACCAGGCACACGCTGACACTCCCAGGTACACCTCGACACCCCAGGCACACCTCTGACACTCCCAGGCACATCTCACACCCCAGGCACCGCAGGACACTCCCAGGCACACCTCTGACACTCCCAGGACACCGCTGACACTGCCAGGTACACCTCTGACACCCATTCCACACCTGACACCTTGCACACCTCCTGACACTCCCAGGCACACCTCTGACACCCAGGCACACCCCAGACACTCCCCAGGCACACCCCACACCCCAGGCACACGTCCGACATTCCCCAGGCACACCTCTGACACTCCCAGGTACACCTCTGACACTGCCAGGTACACCTCTGACATCCCAGGCACCCCTGACACTCCCAGGCACACCTCCGACACCCCAGGCACACCTCTGACACTCCCCAGGTACACCTCCGACACTCTCAGACACCTCCTGACATCTCCAAGTACACCTCTGACACCCAGGCACACCCCTTGAAACCTATGGCACCACCGACACCCCAGGCACACCTGACATCCCAGGTCACACTCCGACACTCAGCCACACCCTGACACTCTGCAACCCCTGACACCTGCACACCTCAATACCCCAGGCACACTCTCTGACACTCCCAGGTACACCTCCGACACCCCAGGTACACCTCCTGACACTCCCCAGGCACACCTCTGACACTCCTAGGTTCTCCTCTGACACTCTGTCACCTCTGACACTCCCAGGTACACCTCTGACACTCCCCTGGCACACCTGATATTCCCAGCCACACCTCCGATATTCCCAGGCACACCTCCGACATTCCCAGTACACCTTGAGACTCCCAGGCACTTCACTGACACCCTGGCATACCTCTGACACTCCAGGCACACCTCTGACACCCCAGGCACACCTCTGACACTCTCATGTCTCCTTAACTTCAGGTCTGCCCCACACCTGAAGGCACACCTGACACTTGGCCACTTGACACCCCAGGCACACCTCTGACACTTAGGCACACCTCTGACACTCCAGGCACACCTCTGACACCCCAGGCACACCTTGACACTCCAGGCACACCTTCACACCTGCACTCCACTGACATTCCCTGGTACACCTCTGACACCCCAGGTACACGTCCGACACTCCCAGACACACCCTGACATTCCCCAGGCACACTTACCACTCCCCAGGCACCTCTGAACTCCCAGGCACACCTCTGACACTCCAGGTACACCTCTGACACCCCAGGCACACTCCCAGACACTGCCAGGCACACCCCAGACACCCCAGGCACACCTCTGACACCCCTGGCAGCACCTCTGACACTCCCCAAGTGCACCTCTGACACCTAGGCACACTCTGACACCTATACACTTCAGACACAATCAGGCACACTGCTGACACTCCCAGGCACACCTCTGACACTTCCTAGGCCACCTCTGACACTCCCCAGGCACACTCCCACACTTGGTGCACACCTGACACCCCAGGCACACTTCACACCTCAGGCACACCTGACACCCTGTTCACCTCTGACACCCCAGACACACCTCCCTGACACTCCAGGCACACCTCTGACACCTGCACACCTCCTGACACTCCGCACACCTCCTGACACTCCCGCACACCCTGACACTCAGGCACACTCTCACACCTCCGACACCCGCAGGTACACCCTCTGACACCCCAGGTACACCTCTGACACTCCAAGGCACACCTCTACACCCCCAGGCACACCTCTGAAACCGCCAGGCACACCTCTGACACCCCAGGTAAACCTCCTGACACTGCCAGGCACACCTCTGACACCCAAGGCACACCTCTGACACCCCAGGCACACCCTCCCACCCCAGGCACACCCCTGACACCCCAGGCACACTCCAACACCCCAGGCACACTCTCACACTCCAGGCACCTCTGTCACCCCTGACACCCCAACACCTGCAACTGCTGACACTCCAGGCACACCGCTGACACTGCCAGTCACACCTCAGACACTGCCAGGCACACCTCAGACACTGCCACAGGCACACCCAGACACTCCCAGGCACACCTCAGACACCCCAAGGTGCACCCTGACACTCCCCAAGTGCACCTCTGACACCTAGGCACACCTCTGACACCCCAGGCACACCCCAGACACAATCAGGCACACCGCTGACACCCCAGGCACACCTCCGACACCCCAGGCACACCACACCCCAGGCACACTCTCACACCCCCAGGTGCACCAGACACTCCCAGGCACACCTCTGACACTCAGGACACCTCTGACACTGCCAAGCACACCTCTGACACTCCATTTACACCTCCGACACTCCCAGGCACACCTCCGATATTCTCAGGCACACCTGATATTCCCGGTACACCCTGATACTCCCGAGCACACCTTGAAACTCCCATACTCCACTGACACTCCCTGGCACACCTCTGACATTCCCAGTTACACCTCTGAGACTCCCAGTCACACCTTGACACTCCCAGGCATACCCCAACACTCCCCAGGTACACTCCTCACACTCCCAGGCACACCTCTGACACCCCAGGCACACCTCCTGACACTCCCCAGGCACACCATACTCCCAGGCACACCTCCTGACACTCAGGCACTTCTCTGACACCCTGGTCTCACCTCTGACACCCCAGGCACACCTCTGATAATTCCGCACACCTCCTGACACCCCAGGCACCTCTGACACTCAAGTACCTCTGACACTGGTTCACCTCTGAGACTCCCAGGTATCTTGACACTCTCTGGTACACACCCCTGATATTCCCCAGCTACACCTGTTATTCCCCAGGCACACCTGATATTCCCAGGTACACCTTTGAGACTCTGGTACTTCACTGACACTCCCCTGGCATACCTCTGACATTCCCAGGCACACCTCTGACACTCCCCAGGCACACCTCTGATACCCCAGGCATACCTCCTGACACCCCAGGGTCCGCCTCCCATGACCTGCACAACCCCAATACTCCAGGCACACTCTGACACCTGCACACCTCCTGACACCTCCAGGCACACCCCTGACACCTATGCACACCTCTGACACCTGCACACCCTGACACCTGCACACCTCTGACACCCCAGGCACACTGACACCCTGCACCCACCGACATCCTGCACACCTCTGACACTCCCCAGGTACACGTCCGACACTCCCAGGCACACCTCCGACACCCCAGGCACACTTCTCACACCCCAGGCACCTCAGACACTCCCCAGGCACACCTCTGACACTCCCAGGACACCCTGACACTGCCAGGGACACCACTGACACTCCATTTACACCTCCGACACCCCAGGCACACCTCTGAAACCCCAGGCACACTCTCACACCCCAGGCACACCTCCGACACCCCAGGCACCTCTGACACCCCAGGCACACCTCCTGACACCTGCACACCTCTACACCCCAGGCACACCACTGACACTGCCAGGTACACTCTGACACTCCCAGGTAAACCTCCGACACTGCCAGGCACACCCCTGACACCCATGCACACCTCCGACACTCCTGCACACTTCTCACACCCCAGGCACACCTCCGACACTCCCAGGCACACCTCCAACACCCCAGGCACACCTCTCACACTCCCCAGGTACCTCTGTCACCCCTGATACACCCCCACACACCCAGGTGCACCGCTGACACTCCCAGGCACACCGCTGACACTGCCAGTTACACCCCAGACACTGCCAGGCACACCTCAGACACTGCCAGGTACACCTCAGACACCCCAGGCACACCTCAGACACGCCAAGGCACCTCTGACACTCCCAAGTGCACCTCTGACACTCTTAGGCACACCTCTGACACTCGTACACCTCAGACACAATCAAGTGCACCGCAAACACTCCCAGGCACACCTCTGACACTCCCAGGACACTGCTGACACTGCCAGGTACACCTCTGACACTCCATTTACACCTCCGACACCCCAGGCACACCCCTGACACCCCAGGCACACCCCAGACACTCCCCAGGCACACCCCAGATACCCCAGGCACACCCCAGACACTCCAGGCACACCTCCGACATTCCCCAGGCACACCCTGACACCCTAAGCACACCTCTGACACCCCAAGCACTCCACTGACATTCCCTGGCACACCTCTGACACTCCGCACACGTCCGACACCCCAGATACACCTCTGACACTTGCACATCTCTAACACTCAGGCACACCTCTGACACTGCCAGGCACACCTCTGACAATCCCAGGCACTCCCAGACACTCCCAGGCACACCTCCGACACTCCCAGGCACACCTCTGACACTCCCAGGCACACCTGATATTCTCAGGCACACTCCGATATCCCCAGGCACACCTCTTGATACTCCCCAGGCACACCTTGAAACCCCAGGTACCCACTGACACTCTGACACACCTGACATTCCCCAGTCACACCTCCGAGACCCCAGTTCACACCTTGACACCTAGGTATAACCCCACACCCAAGGCACACCCCACACCCCAGGCACACCTCTGACACCCCAGGCACACCTGATAACTTGCACACCTGATACCCCAGGTACACCTCTGACACTCTAGTACCTCTGACACTCCCTGGTTCACCTCTGACACTCCCAGGCACACCTCTGATACTCCCGGGTACACCTCCGATACTCCCAGGCACACCTCTGACACCCCAGGCACTCCGCTGACACCCCTGGTTCACCTCTGAGACTCCCAGGCACATCTCACACTCTGCACACCTCCGATATTCCCAGCCACACTCCGATATCCTGCAGCACACCACACCTGCACACCCCACTCTGCACCTCCTGACACCTCTGCACCAACTCCTGACACACACCTCCACACCTCAGGCACACCACTGACTGCCTGCACACTCTGACACCAGGCAAACCTCCGACACTGCCAGGCACACCTCTGACACCTCCGGCACACCTCGACACCCCAGGTACACTCTCACACTCCCCAGGCACACCCTAGACACTCCCAGGTACACCCCACACCCCTGGTCCACCCTCTGAGACTCCCAGGCACATCTCTGACACACCCCCGGCACACCCCTGATATTCCCAGCCACACCTCCGTTATCTCCCAGGCACACCTCCGATTCTGCACACCTTTGAGACCCCAGGTACTACTGACACTCCCGTACACCTCTGACATCCTGCACACCTCTGACACTTAGGCACACCCTGATTCCCAGGTATACCTCTGACACTCCCCAGGTCCGCCTCCGACACTCCCAGGTACAACCTGACCCCAGGTACACTTCTGACACCCCAGGCACACCTCTGACACCTCCCAGGCACACCCCTGACACCCCAGGCACACCTCTGACACCCCAGGCACACCTTTGACACTCCCAGGCACACCTCTGACACCCCAGGCACACCTCTGACACTCTCAGGTACTCCACTGACATTCCCTGGTACACCTCTGACACCCCAGGCACACGTCCGACACCCGGTGCACACCTCCGACACTCCCAGGTACACTCTCACACTCCCAGGCACCGCAGACACCCCAGGCACACCTCTGACACTCCCAGGGAACCTGCTGACACTGGGGACACCACTGACACTCCATTTACACCTCCGACACTCCCGGGCACACCTCTGAAACCCCAGGCACACTTCTCACCCCTGGCACACTGACACCCCAGGCACCCTCTGACACCCCAGGCACACCTCTGACACCCAAGGCACACCTCTCACACCCCAGGCACACCACTGACACTGCCAGGCACACCTCTGACACCCCAGGTAAACCTCCGACACTGCCAGGCACACTTGACACTCCAAGGCACACCTCCGACACTCCAGGTACACTCCCCCACACTCCCAGGCACTGACACCCCAGGCACACCTCCAACACCCCAGGCACACCTCTCACACTCCCAGGCACTCTGTCACTCCCTGATACACCTCTAACACACCCAGGTGCACCGCTGACACTCCCAGGTACACCGCTGACACTGCCAGTTACACCTCAGACACTGCACCCCAGACACTGCCAGGTACACCTGACACTCCCCAGGCACACCTCAGACACGCCAAGGTGCACTGACACTCCTGCACCTCTGACACTCTTAGGCACACCTCTGACACTCCCAGGTACACCTCAGACAATCAAGTGCACTGCAAACACTCCCAGGCACACCTCTGACACTCCAGGACACCGTGACACTGCCAGGCACACCTCTGACACCCATTTACACCTGACACCCCAGGCACACCTCTGACACCCCAGGCACACCCCAGGACACTCCCAGGCACACCCCAGATACCCCAGGCACCCCAGACACCCCAGGCACACCCGACATTCCCAGGCACACCTCTGACACCCTGGGCACACCCCTGACACCCCTGGGCACTCCACTGACCCCTGCACACCTCTGACACCTCCCAGGCACACGTCTGACACTCCCAGATACACCTCTGACACTCCCCAGGCACATCTCTAACACTCCCAGGCACACCTCTGACACTGCCAGGTACACCTCTGACAATCCCAGGCACTCCCTGACATCCCCAGGCACACCTCCGACACTCCCCAGGCACACCTCTGACACTCCCAGGCACACCTCCGATATTCTCAGGCACACCTCCGATATTCCCAGGTACACCTCTGATACCCCAGGCACACCTTGAAACTCCCAGGCACTCCACTGACACTCCCTGATACACCCTGACATTCCCAGTTACACCTCCGAGACCTCTGCTCACACCCCTGACACCTGCAGTTGTCCCTGACACTCCCCAGGCACACCCCACACCCATGGCACACCTCTGACACTGGCACACCTGATACTTGCACACCCTCCGATACCCCAGGCACACCTCTGACACTGGTACCTCTGACACTCCCTGGTTCACCTCTGACACTCCCAGGTACACCTCTGATACTCCTGCACACCTCCGATACTCCCAGGTACACCTCTGACACCCCCAGGCACCCGCTGACACTCTGTTCACCCTGAGACTCCCAGGCACATCTCTGACACTCCCCGGCACACTCCGATATTCCCAGCCACACCTGATATTCCCCAGGCACACTCTCACACTCCGGCACACCCCACCTGCACCTCTGACACCCCAGGCACACCTCCTGACACACACCCCACACCTCAGGCACACCACTGACACTGCCAGGCACACCTCTGACACCCAGAACCTCCTGACACTGCCAGGCACACCTCTGACACCTGCAGTACACCTCCGACACTTGGTAACTCTCACACCCCAGGCACACCTCAGACACCCAGGTACACCTCAGATACCCCAGGTACACCCCAGACACTCCCAGGCACACCTCCGACATTCCAGGCACACCTCTGACACCTAAGCACACCTCTGACACTCCCAAGACTCCACTGACATTCCCTGGTACACCTCTGACACTCCCAGGCACACGTCCGACACTCCCCAGATACACCTCTGACACTCTGTACATCTCTAACACTCCCAGGCACACCTTCTGACACTGCCAGGCACACCCTGACAATCCCAGGTACCTCTGACACTCTCGGCACACCTCTGACACTCCCAGGCACACCTCTGACACCCAGGTGCCACCTCCGATATTCTCAGGCACACCTCCGATATTCCCAGGTACACCTCTGATACTGCACACCTTGAACCCAGGTACTCCACTGACACTCCCTGGTACACCTCTGACATTCCCCAGTTACACCTCCAGCACACCCTTGACACTCCCAGGCATAACCCTGACACTCCCAGGTACACCTCTAATACTCCCAGGCACACCTCTGGCACTCCCAGGCACACCTCCGATACTCCCCAGGTACACCTCCGATACCCCAGGCACACCTCTGACACCCTAGGTACACCTCTGACACTCCCTGGTCTACCTCTGACACTCGCACACCTCTGATAATCCCGAGGCACACCTCCTGATACCCCAGGCACACCTCTGACACTCCAGGTACTCATGACACTCCCCCTGGCCACCTCTGAGACCCCAGGCACATCTCTGACACCTGGCACACCTGATATTCCCAGCCACACCTCGATATTCCCCAGGCACACCATATTCCCAGGCCACCTTGAGACCCCAGGCACTTCACTGACACTCCCCTGCACTCTGACATCCCAGGCACACCTCTGACACCAGGCACACCTCTGATACTCCCAGGCACACTGACACTCCCAGGCCCTGCCCAGACACCCCAGGTACAACTCCTGACACCCCCAGGTACACCTCTGACACTCCAGGCACACCTCTGACACCTACACCTCTGACACCCCAGGCACACCTCTGAACTCCCGGCACACCCTTGACATCCCAGGCACACCTCTGACACTTCCAGGCACCCACTGACATTCCCCTGGCACACCTCCTGACACTCCTGGTACACGTCCGACACCCCAGGATACACCTCTGACATTCCCAGGCACATTCTTGACACCCCAGGCACTCTGACACCCCAGGCACACCTCTGACACCCCCAGGCACACCTCTCTGACACTCCCAGGCACACCTCTGACACCCCTGCACACCTCTGACACTGTAGGCACTCCTCTGTCACTCCCCTGATACACCTCTAACACCCCAGGTGCACCGCTGAAACCCCAGGCACACCGCTGACACTGCCAGCTTACCACCTCAGACACCCCAGGCACACCCAGACAGTGCCAGTACACCCCAGACACTCCCAGGTACACCTCAGACCCCAAGGTGCACCCTGACACCCCAAGTGCACCTCTGACACCTTAGGCACACCTCTGACACTCCCCAGGCACACTTCAGACACAATCAGGCACACTGCTGACACTCCCAGGCACACCCTGACACTTCCTGGCACCCTGACACTCCCCAGGTACACCTCCGACACTCCCAGGCACACCTCCGACACTCCAGGCACACTCACACCCCAGGCACACCTCCGACACTCCCAGATACACTGCTGACACTCCCAGATACACACCTCTGACACCCCAGGCACACCTCTGACACTCCCCAGGCACACCTCTGACACCCCAGGTACACCTCTGACACTCCCCAGGCACACCTGGACACTCCCAGGCACATCTCACACTCCCAGGTACACCTCCGACACTCCCCAGGTACCCTCTGACACTCCCCAGGCACACCTCCTGACACTCCAAGGTACACCTCTACACCCCAGGTACACCCCTGAAACCGTTGCACACCCTGACACTCCTGGTAACTCTGACACTGCCAGGCACACTGACACCCACACACCTGACACTCCCCAGGCACACCTCTCCCCACTCCCAGGCACACCTGACACTCCCAGGCACACCTCCGACACCCCTGGTTGCAGCCCCCACACTCCTAGGCACCTCTTCTGATACACCCCACACTCCCAGGCACACTGACACTCCCAGGCACACCTCTGACACCCCAGCTACACCTCAGACACTGCCAGGCACACCTCAGACACTGCCACACCTCTGACACTCCCAGGCACACCCCAGACACCCCAGCAACTCTGACACCCCAGGTGCACCTTGACACTTAGGCACACCTCTGACACTCCCCAGGTACACCTCTGACACACTCAGGCACACCTCTGACACCCCAGGCACACCTCCGACACCCCAGGTACACCTCCACACCTGGACATCTCTCACACCCCAGGCACCCTCTGACACCCCAGGCACACCTCTGACTCCAGGACACCTCTGACACTCCAGGTACACCTCTGACACTCCAGGTTACACTTCTGACACTCCCCAGGCACACCTCCGGACATTCTCAGGTACACTGATATTCCAGGCACACCTCTGATACCCCCAGGACACCTTTGAAACCCCAGGCACTCCACTGACACTCCCTGGCACACCTCTGACACTCCAGGTACACCTCCGACACTCCCAGATACACCTCTTGACACCTTTCCCCAACACCCCAGGCACACCCCACCTTGCTAGCCACCTCTGACACTTGCACACCTCCGATACTGCACACCTGATGCACACCTCTGACACTCCTAGGCACACTTGACACCCCTGGTACACCTCTGACACTCCCAGGTACACCTCTGACACTCCCAGGCACACCTCTGACACTCCCAGGCACACCCCTGACACCCCCAGGCACACCTCCGACACCCCAGGTTCACCTCCTGACACCCCAGGTACACCTCTGACACTCGGCACACTGACACCCAGCCACACTCCACATCCTGCACACTGGAATCCCATACACCCTGAGACCTATGCCACCTCCACGACACTCTGCACACCTCTGACATCCCAGGTACACTTGACACTCTGTCAACTTGACATCTAAGACACTCTGACACCTAGGTACACCTCCTGACACTGTCAACCTGACACTTGCACACCTCTGCACTCCCCAGGCACACCTCTGACACTCCCCAGGCACACCTCTGACACTCCAGCACACCTCTGACACCCAGGCACACCTCTGACACTCCCAGGCACACCCTGACACCCCAGGCACACCTCTGACCCCCAGGCACACCCCTGACACTCCCAGCACACCTCCCCACACCCCAGGTCCGACACTCCCAGGTACACCTCTGACACTCTGGCACACCTCACACCCCAGGCACACCTCTGACACCCCAGGTACACCTCTCTGACACTCCCAGGCACACCTCTGACACCCCCAGGCACACCTCTGACACCCAGGCACACCTCTGACACCTGCAGGTACCCTCTGTCACCCCTGATACACCCCAACACCCCAGGTGCACCGCTGACACTCCAGGCACACCGCTGACACTGCCAGTTACACCTCAGACACTGCCAGGTACACTCAGACAGTGCTACACACACCCCAGGCACACCTCAGAACCCTGCAGGTGCACCTCTGACACCCCTGGGCACCTCCACACTCCCAGGCACACCTCTGACACTCCAGGTACACTTCAGACACAATCAGGCACACCCTGACACTCCAGGCACACCTCTGACACTCCCAGGTACACCCTAATCCCAGGCACACCTGACACTCCCAGAAACACCATGGACACTCCCAGATACACCTCTGACACTCCCAGGCACACCTCTGACACCCAGTACACTTCAGACACTCCAGGTACACCTCTGACACCCCAGGCACACTCCGACACTCCCAGGTACACCTCTCACACCCCAGGCACACCTCCTGACACTCCCAGAAACACCGCTGACACTCCCAGATACACCTCTGACACCCCAGGTCTCTGACACCCCCAGGCACACCTCTGACACTCCAGGCACACCTCTGACACTCCCAGGCACACCTTGACACTCCCAGGCACACTTCACACTCCCCAGGCACACCTCCTGACACCCCAGGCACCCTCTGACACTCCCCAGGCACACCTCACACCTGCCACCTCTGCACCCCAGGCACACCCTGACACTGCCAGGTACACCTCTACACCCCCAGGCACACCTCTGACACCGCCTGGTACCCACTGACACCCCTGCACACCTCTGACACTCCAAGGCACACCTCTACACCCCAGGCACACCTCTGACACTCCCAGGTACACCTCTGACACCCTGGTACACCTCCGACACTCCGGCACACCTCCAACACCCCAGGTCCCTCACACCCTAGGCACTTCTCTGCCCCTGACACACCCACCCCAGGCACAGCTGACACTCCCAGGCATACACTGACACTGCCAGTCACACCTCTGACACCCTGCCAGGCACCTCAGACACTGCCACCCCAGACACCCCAGGACACCCTCAGACAGGCACCCTCTGACACTCCCCAAGCCTGACACCTCTGCTGCACACCTCTGACACTCCCAGGCACACCTCTGACACAATCCCAGGCACACCGCTGACACTCCCAGGCACACCTCGACACTCGCAAGGTACCTCCACACCCCACACTCTCACACCCCAGGCACCGCAGACACCCCAGGCACACCTCTGACACTCCCCTGGGACACCGCTGACACTGCCAAGCACACCTCTGACACATCCATTTACACCTCCGACACCCCCAGGTACACCTCTGACACTCCCAGGCACACCCCAGACACTCCCAGGCACACCCCAGATACTCCCCAGGCACACCCCAGACACTCCCAGGCACACGTCCGACATTCCCAGGCACACCTCTGACACCCCACACCTCTGACACTCCCAGGCACACGTCTGACACCCCAGATACACCTCTGACACTCCCAGGCACATCTCTACACTCCCAGGCACACCTCTGACACTGCCAGGTACACCTCTGACAATCCCAGGTACTTCTGACACTCCCAGGCACACCTCTGACACTCCAGGCACACCTCTGACACTCCCAGGTACTCCACTGACATTCCCTGTTACACCCTCTGACACTCCCAAGTGCACCACTGACAATGCTAGGCACACCTCTGACACCCCAGGTACACCTAAGACACCATCAGATACACTGCTGACAATCCCAGGTACACCTCTGACACTTCCAAGTACACCTTGACACTCCCGAAACACCTCCGACACTCCCAGGCACACCTCCGACACCCCAGGTACACCCCACACTGCACACCTGACACTCCCAGATACACAGCTGACACTCCCAGATACACCTCTGACACTCCCAGGCACACTCCTGACACTCCCAGGTACACCTCTGACACTCAGGCATACTTCTCACACTCCCAGGCACACCTCCGACACTCGCACACCTCTGACACCCTAGGTATTCTCTGACACTCCCCTGTTACACCCTCTGACATTCCCAGGCACACCTCTTTCACTCCCTGGTTCCCTCCTCTGACACCCCCAGCCACATCTCAGACACCCCAAGCACACCCCAGACACCCCAGGCACACCCCTGACACCCCAGGCACACCCCAGACACCCCAGGTTCACCCTCTCACACTCTGCAGGCACACCCTCACTCCCAGGCACTCCAGACACTCCCTGGCACTTCTCTGATACCCCAGGCACACCCTCAGACACTCCCCAGGCACACCCCCAGACACCCCCAGGCACACCTCAGACACTCCCAGGCACACCCTGACACTCCCAGGCACACCGCTGACACTGCCAGGCACACCTCTGACACTCCATGTACACCTCCGACACCCCAGGCACACCTCTGACACTCCCCAGGCACACCCTCAGACACTCCCAGGCATCCCTGACACTCCCAGGCACACCCCAGACACTCCCAGACACACCTCCGACACTCCCCAGGCACATCTCTGACACTCCCAGGCACACCCTCTGACACTCCCAGGCACACCTCTGACTCTCCCAGGCACACCTCTGACACTCCCAGGCACACCTCTGACACC
>NW_024726968.1:0-24675 GCF_018991925.1 Homarus americanus
TGGCAACAAAAAAAAAAAAATCAACCCCTCTTCCAACAGCGGTCAGTCCCAACCCCCCTACCAATCCTCCCTTCAAGAGATGTTGGGTGAAAAATAAATTTTAACATTTTGTATAATAATAACTCAGATTAAAGTTAGGATAATATAATTGACATTGCTGGATTCCTTGTAAGACCAGGAATATTTTGAATATAAATGTCATATATTTTTGCAAAAATAACATATTTACTCGAAAACATTTTATCTAAAATTTGTATGTCTGTCGACACCCACAATTAAGGACAGTTTAATTTAAAGCATATCTTTCTATTTTCGCCTAATGTTTCCCACCAGGCAGCGTCTCTGGCCACACTACCATGACCCGCCATCCCTCCACATCATCAGTTCTCCCTAGCAGCGCTCTCGTGACGGACATACTATGTGACACTATCTCCTTCTAACACGTGTATCAACCATTGCCTTATGTCCAAGGCCAGCCATTACATCATTACCCCCACAGGCCAGAAATTACACAGGAGCAGAAAAACAAGGTGCTGGAAGCACTGCAGCATGGAAATGGTGTTTCGCGTGTCACACCACTAGACAGTGATGTGGATGATGAGCTAGTCAGTTGGGCTCTGCATCTTCAGAAATGAATTCCTAACAAAGTTGAGAAAATCTATTTTGATAGCAACAGTAAAAAAATAAGTTAGAGAAAGTAGTGCTGGGTGGTCAATGGTGTTCCAGCGCACCTCTCCTTCACTGATCGTAGTAAACAGACCATTTCAAATCTCATAATTGGCATTTGATTTATATGTTTGTTTAATATAATACTACAAAAACAATGCATTTATTCTAGAGATGGGCTGAGGTGCATCTGGGTAGACTCAGTCCTTTTAGTATTTTGTTCCCTCAAACCAAAATAAATTATTCGTTGAAACAACACTTTGATTTAGTGCTAATTAGGTTCATGACCTCTCTTGGAACATATCTCGTGTTATATCGACGTTCATGTATAGTATAGTATAGTATAGTATAATTACAGTACAGTTCAGTATAATACAGTACAGTATAATAATTATACAGTACAAGCTCCTCACTCTGACGGGGTTGGGACCCAAATCGAATTAAATGATGAAATAATTAAATGAAGTAATGCTTAAATAATGATACATAGAAAATCTAAAATGGGTATTCTCTTTTCTTCTCACCACCAAACTCCTTTTAGCTTGCCAGCCATTTTAAAGTGAATTACAAACAAAATTTTGTCCAAGCGCGATCACTTCAGCGTTTGGGATTGAAAATATGTAATTTGACAAGGTACGAGTGCGACTAATGGAGTTAAGTAGAACGGGGAAAACTGTATGCAGTATATCACAAAAGAATAAATATAGAAAAGAATATTGACTTAGAAAAATATAAGCAAAAAGAAATATAAGATAGATTTATAGACAGAAAGACTAAGAAAATATGATTAATAGAAAATATAGATGTGACAAGTATATAAGAACCTGTATTAAAGAATAAATAGAATAAATATGAAATAAATGCAAACTCCTTACAACAGAGGTATGGTAGGTGACACAGATGCATGGTAGGTGACACAGAGGTATGGTAGGTGACACAGAGGTATAGTGGTGACACAGGGTATGGTAGGTGACACAGAGGTATGGTAGGTGACACAGGTGTCCAGATATGCGAGATATTCCCAAAGCAATTTTATATATCCTCGTCACTTCTAGTTATAATATAATACATTCCTAGAACATATTTGTGCCAGTTATATGAAATTCTAGTTATCGACGGTTTACTCATATTATTATTGTACAGTGATCCCCCTTAGCGGAACAATTGTTGCAAGCTGGTCTGGAATAGAAATTTCGGGTATAGAACCCTCTCTAAAATCCTGAAAAACTCCCTCCACGGAATTTTTGAGGTAAAGGAAAAAATGTTTTTGGAATTTCCAGAAAATGCCCACATCATCTCTCTAATCCGAAAACCCCGCCCCGGAATATTCTCTCGGTATTTTCCGAAAATCCTGAAAATCGCTCGCAAAGCTGGAATTTTCGAAAATCGCTTTCGGAATGATTTCCAGAAAATTACAATTCCAGCTATCGGAGAGTTCCGGTTTAAGGGATTCAAGAACGGTTATTACCTATTATTATTATTAATATATTTTTGCTCCCCAGGCCTGGCGTGGGTCATTGACCTGTGTCCTAGGCCAATCCCAGGCCGGAGTCGGAGTCGGAGTCGGAGTCGAGGAGTCGGAGAGGTCTGGCTGGAGTGGGAGTCGAGTCGGTAAAATTGTCCAGACTGACCGACTGAAGCTATTCTGTTCCTAAGAACAAATATATGAACTCAGGCATATTCATTGCAGTGATTCCACTGATCCCACTAATTTTCTTAAATTATTAAAAGAATTTATTTTCATTTTATAAGCATTATTATGAATTTATTGTAGCAGGCACAGTATAGCACTATAATTTTGGACGATAGTCTCTTCTTTACCATTTGAAATTTTGAATTATATCAAATTTTGTTTCGTTGAAAACTGCACAGAGGCTCTCAGCTACAAAACAATTAGCTACAACCTGCTTTTGGTGAGATTAAGGCAAATTTAATTTAATAACTTAATCATGTAAGGTTTATCCATTTTCCTTAATAAGGTATTCATTTCTTTAATGTACATAAATATATAACTTTACCTTAAAAGGAATTGTAGGATCATCATTTAGATCCACATCAGATTATGAGCTTAAACAAAATTCATATGCTGAGATCGAACTTTTAGATATACATGTAAATGGTGTTTTCTAGTTAATATCTTGAATTCTTAATAAATTTATTTTTCTTTTGATTGAAACTTTGAAAGTCAAGCCTATCATCTTTTTGTAGTCCTTAAATATCGTCCAGATCATTAATAAAGCTGTAGCAGTATAGCCACGGTGTTTTACTTTTTACCTACGCAGGTTACAACATACAAATTACAATTAGGATGGTAGAAATAGTTGTTACAAATAGGCCAAGGAGTCGGAGTCGGAAGCATAAAAATTTGAGGAGTCGGAGTCGAAGGTTTTGTCTTCGACTCCACAGCCCTGGCTAATCCAGTAAGAAAAAACCTCTTACCTTCTCCTGTACAAGAGAGAAGATGACCATTAGTGACTTGTGACTTATCTCGGCATGGGGCAGCTACCGACACGTTTATTTGTTGCTGAGACACAAGCCGACGACGACGATGTAGTTTGACTCAATCATCGTGACTGTCTGGAGTGTAGAGGAAGGACAGAGCATTAGTTAACAATTATAACATGGATGTTCTGGCAGTGATGTACAGTATATAAAATATATGGGGTAAACCACTCCAAACAAATTACTGTAATTTAAGTGCCATGTTATGTTCAGTGAATGGAAAAAAGTCAGGGAAATAAAGACACTTTATAAATACCATTAACATGTAAAGTAATAAAGACAGAAATATTTTAAGGTGGTTGTTAATTGACAATTCTGTAGATGACTTCCACAGATTGACAACACAATATATCATGGCATTATAGCTATATTTGTACAAGTATGTACAGTAGGGGGCAGGGAAAAAACACTTTTATTTGAGTTGCAGGCTGCACTTTTCAGGCATCGTTTGTATGGCTGTAACAAACACCTGTGCAAAATTTCATGCCATTTCATGCATACTTACCCTGCCGCATCGCGAACGACTTTTTGTCAACTTTTAGTATATACCAAAAATTAGGTGTCATTTAATGTTTTCCAGGATAATGATAAATTTTACATGGGTGACATCGATTTAATTCACATGTTATTTTACAGGTACACCGTATAGAAAATCATTACAAGTTCATATTGAAATTCTTTTTTGTGCGGAACCTTGGCATCATTTTCCTAGACAATAATCTTTGCCTAATATATCCATCTCTCGATTCGTATCCCGTCACTTCAGTGCAAGCTTCAGTCATCACTTTTATGCCTCTCTCGACCGCCTGAGTGCTGTTTGGCCACTTGGGCACCACTAATGGTGTCTCAAGAATGTCATTAACCTGTAGATTTGACAGAGAAGCAATGTAAGGAGGCTCAGTCTTGAGTTCATTCCTCCAGTTAATCATGGAATGATAGTTTTTGCTTGCCACTTTAGTTTCGGAGTCACCACCTTTCTCATGTTGACTACAGGAGGCACATCCTCATTCCCATCTCCATCTTTACCCTCCTCATCAGTATAGTTTAACAAATTCTAGTCAACAGCAGCATCAGAATCTTCCTCCTCCTCTTCAGATCTGCCAGTGCATTCTTCCTTTTGCTGATTCTCCTCTCTAATTTTTCTTATCATTGAGACAGCTTTTTCTCTAACAGTCATGTCCTCATCTGCACACATACCAAGAAGAAGTTGATCTGTGTGGGCGAAGTATGCATTTCTCTGGACAGCCTTCTTCACTATCGTCTCCTCCTCACTATTCAGGTGTTTCATATATAGCAGGGACTGGAATACGTTCCTTGAGCCGTGTGTTACGTAAGGGTGTATCTTGATGTAAAACCACATTGGAGCACTGAACTTTATTATTGTAATGACAATTCTTTTCAACTCATGGCTGGGTCTTGATGTTGCTACATACAGCCTGAGGATTCTACTCCATAAGGTGTTCCACCTTGACACACAGGGAGGACCTGGCTCAATAGCAGCCAAGTCATCTTCAACAATTAACACAGCAAACAGGAGTTAGTCTCTCTCTGTGTTTTCACTGGAGGTAACATCTTGCTTGAGACTCTCTTCAACTAAATGCTTTTTCTGTGTTTCCAAGCAAATTATTGGTCATTTGAAATATATTTTACATATTGACAATATAATGCAGTGCAGTGTTGATTTAAAGAAAATAATCTTGAATTACACAGAGAGCTAAAATTTTTATGGGTGAAGTGTTGCCATTAGATTTCTCTTCCACCCCAATGCTTCTCTTCTTCCTTCTCCTCCACCCCCATTCTAAATCCCATCATCATCTTCCAGGCGCCTCTACATACACACCTCAAAGTAAGTGAACTTTTCTACCATTTTTGTTGAATTGAAATTTTTCGGTGAGCTGGAACCAATTCCAAAAACCCATTGAAACAATGGTTTCGGTTAACAGGCTTTTTCGGTTAACGAACGACCTTCTGGAGCGGATTGAGTTAGTTAATGGAGGTCACTGTACAGGTATTTCTGATCCCAGGACAGATCTTTCTCCACTTCATCATTAAACACAGAAATCAGGGAAACTGACTGGCTGGAAAGGCGACAACTGGAGCTCAGACAAAGACTCATGATCTGCTTTCCAATGGGACCATGCTCAGGACCACTTGGTTTACCATCATAGTGATAAAAACTGCACGGCTGAAAGGCAGCTCATTTCCGTGAGCTGACATATGAAATAATGGGCGGGTGACCAAGTAACATTTCAAGATGATGAATGACTCCATTTTCTGATCCTACATTTACATTGGTTCCCATCACCAACACACATGGGCTGCTGGGTTAGATTTTTTCTCCACCAGAAACTCGTGAATAGTTTTGGCAATCTGCTTTCGATGTCAGTCTTGGGAGCCATATGTGAGATATTCATTTCAGGCTCAATAATGATCTTTCACCGTCATCCTCGAACTCCATTTCTCGGTCTTCTCATTCTTTATCATCACCACGGTGGCGGTCTTCCCTACATTACAGTACGACACAACATTGAGAAATGAAATGAAAAAGGCTGATAATCAATATAGACATAGCACCATACTCATCTGCAATAAGACAACTTAAATGAAATAAGAGATATAGAAAAAAGTTGATAAACACTGAACAGAACATTGCACAGGCAGCTCTTGGCTAGTACTGTAAGTAAATTTAAAAATTTCAGTAGAAAACTGACAGACTAAACCTCACATATCACTTCAAATTTGGCATGGAGTCTTAGATATGTATAAGACAATGCCTGAAGAGTGCAGCTTTGAGCAAAATTTCACTGCCGCTAATGTACAGTATGTCTGAAATTATCTAATTTATATAACAGTAAAAAATAACACGAGCAGTTTTGACGACAAGTGGTCAGGGCTTCATCAGGACTAACACGGGTATCTACGGTTCCTCTGTGATGTTGACATGATGACGGTCTTACCTGGAGTCGCCAGCCAGGCTACAACCCACTGACATGCGAATTCTTCCCACAAAGAGCAATTCTCAGAGGTACCGTCTTACCACAAGTGACAGTTGTGTCAACGTTAAGGATCATAACTATATAAAAATGCCACATTTCTGTTACTGTTAGAATTTAATAGATATTAAACTTTACTTAATAACCAGTCAAAGAAAAGGCCAACTTGAGTAAAAATAGCCAACTCATCTTGGCACGCTAACTAGCCAACTTGGCAGTAAAACCATTAACCGGTAATTCTGGGAATAGTGGCAGAAGCTACACAAGAACAACGTTATATACAGTACTCTATACAGTTGACCTGAAGGGTAACAAAACACACATTGTTTCCTCACACCTGACCCTAGTCAAGAAATTTAGCAGGATTATAGAACCTGTTGTCCTACTGACCTTGTTACCTTAATCCACTTTGCCCATTTATAAAAAAAATATTTATTTAATGTTTACTTTTCTTTTACTATTTCAAATCATTAGTAAATCAATTGTGTGCATTACTTCATTGAGAATGATTACAATATTAACCTTAACAAGATATTTCAGCAATTTATCTGACAGTTAAAAAGATTATCTTGACTTTGAAGATAATCTAACTTAGAACACCGTGGCCGGGTCAACTAAATAAATATCTTGAACAATAACCCGTAACAGCCATATTCTAAACATTCTGGTTAGTACTTATCTTCCCAAAAGCGTCCTCAGAGCCGTAACTCATTTTTCAACCAAATATATGCGATTCGGTTGGTTACTATTTAGTAATCCAAAATTATTATTAGAATATTGGATAAGAACTCAGGTGTGGGTGGACACACGAAAGACTTATCCCAAATGTTCAAGTTATATATGAAGAAAAAAGTCCCCATTACCCAGAACAATTGGTGCAAGAGATTTCCAGCTAACCAGACGACTTTCTCAACCCAGATAAATTCCTTATCCGGAATCTTTTCAGTTACTGTACTGAGAAAGAGTTCAGTGTCTAAACCAGACATCTTGCACACACACAGACACTAGCCCACTTCCCCAGAATGTTTCTGGGTGCTAGGGATGTTTTCCTTGAGTCTAAACTACCAGAGTCCGTAAATGCAGTTCTAATTTAAGTTCAAAACTCCATTTCTTAACTATAATAGCAGAAAAAGCATCTAAAAAGTTTGGTTAAATAAATAATAAAAAATTAAAAATCAATATAAAATTGGCATGAATGAAGCTATGTGTTACAGCAAACACTGGTATTTTCACTCCCTATGGAGCTGTGGGGATTAGTGGGTCTAGTGTACCTAACCTAACCTGATGCAATGGCAGCTGGAAGTAGGGTGGGAGATGAGCGGTCTCCTTAATTATGACCTTTAGATGTCTTGAATAAACATGAAACCTAAAAGTATTTTAGGAGATCATAATGCTGATGATTATAAATGAGCAAAGTTGTATCCCTTCAACATTATATTACATAACATTTTAAAATGTAGAGTGAAAGGTGTGGATGATTAGAAATGGAGGAAAGGAGTGTTGCCAGCTCCTCAACAGCTGATATTATCACTACCAAGCAGTCACACAACCAGATGTGTTTTAATTCTGTGTGTGTGTGTGTGTGTGTGTGTAATAATAATAAATTAACGGTTTATTGAAAAAGTTCTGCAGCCCTAACGCTGAAATATACATTGGACAAAATGACTTATTACATACAAGGTATGGGGTGGGTGGGTCGTTTAACAAAAGCTTTCATTACTGAAAGAAGAAGGAACAATGATTGAGCATACAAATTATTATAGTTTACAGTTGATGGCCTGGGCCTGGCTGGCATGGAGACACCAGGTGGTGTAGTGTTCATGGTATGGTAACTCGTCCTCGGTGTTGCTATGAAGGACCTCACGCGTCATGGGGACATCGGTGACCACCAGAAGAATTTGTCCAGTCTCACAATGGACGGGTGGAGGTTGGCTGTCATTTTGTGCTCCCCGATTATTTTCAATTTATTGCTGAGTTTTAAGAGAAAGACACCATTCTATCCAATTCTTACGATCCCCAGTCTTTCCACTTCAACTAAGATACAGCATTGTATTCTTCGGACATGGCACGCCACAAAGATTTTACCTACTGAAACATTTAGGTTAGTTTAAGCTTTACCGGGGTCCGGGGAGCGAGCCTCCATGAATTAGTTAGTTGGTTAGGTTAGTTAGGGTTAGGTGGGTCAGGTCAGATGACTCTTTCGTTTTCTTCCACCCCCAATAACCCAATTTACAGGCTCTCCCCATTATTGTGGAGGAGGCAAAATCATAATTTCTGCCAAAAATGAAGGTCAGATTCTTTTTAAAATACACTGGGAAAACATATTGGTCAACCCCGACTCTGTCCTAGAGTAAAATTTACCAATAATAATAATAACAAAGAACCATAAATAATACCAAAAAAAATATATATCACTAGTGAGAAACAATATACTATGTATGTTGTGTTGTCAATAGTAAGAGAAACAATTGAGACCCTGCAATTGTGTAAATGAGGCAGAGAGTCAGATCATCAACCTGGGACTTGGTCACATATAGCAGCAGGGTCTACCATTAGACAACACATAATGCTTCCAATATTTTCCCAGGCGGTAATACCAGGTCTGACGGTCCGACTAATTACCCAAATGTAGCCGCAATGAAGTCAAATAATGGTCCAACATGAATAAATCGGACTGCCAATCACTTCTTACTAGTATTTGGTGTCACAAAGTCACAAAAATTGGAAACTTAATTTAATCTGAGTTAATAGATCGTGGTGCATGTACCATGGGGAGCGAATAATTACCCAAATGAACCCAAATGTAGCCACAATGAAGTAAAATGATGGTCATACTGTGAATCACTTCGATTAGTATTTGGTGTCATAAAGTCACAAAAATTGGTAAACTTAATTAATCTGAGTTAATAGATCGAGTGCATGTATCTAACCTAACTCAGATTAAATGTTTACCAATTTTTTAGATTCTTATGACACCAAGATTCACATTTTGATTGATGATCTCATTGTATGATGGTTCATTTGGTAATTAGTGGGACCGGCCATTATCCTACAATTACCCAAATGTAGCCGCAATGAAGTCAAATAATGGTCCTACATGAATAAATCGGACTGCCAATCACTTCTAACTAGTATTTGTGTCACAAAGTAAAAAAATTAGAAAACGTAATTTAATTTGAGTTAATAGATAGCATGTAACCGAGGAGCGAGTAATCAATCAAATGTACCCAAATGTAGCCCAATGAAGTCAAATAATGGTCCTACATGAATAAACCGGACTGCCAATCACTTGTCGACTGGTATTTGGTGTCACGAAGTCAAAAAAATTGGCAAACTTAATTTAATCTGAGTTAATAGATCAAGTCATGTACTATCCTCATCCTAGTATTTGTTTATAAGTCACAAATTGGTAAACTTAATTTAATCTGAGTTAATAGATCAAGTGCATGTACCTAACCTAACCTAACCTAACCTAACACAACTCGGATTAAATTAAGTTTACAATTTTTGTGACTTATGACACCAAATAATAATCGAGAAGTGATTCACAGCCCATTTACGCTTGTACGACCATCATTTGACTTCACGGCTACATTTGGCAACATTTGAGCAATTAGTCGGACCGGTAGTACCCCCGTTTGATAGCTGCCTCCTGCTACCTACTTTTCTCCTCATAGCCTCCATGTTCTTACCTTTAGCAGTCCTGTCACGGTTCTCTTCACAAATGTCCAGTAATCTTGCATTTGCAGCTTCTGCAGACTGTAATACAATAATCGTCTTGTTATTGTAGTTTGTGATCCCGTGGACGATTACCACGTTCAATGATGACGGCAAAGCCACACAGGCTGTGGAATGATCGTTTACGGAACAAACACGGAGTGAGACGTTTTTCTTTCTTTTTAATAGTATCCGTAGGAGACGGTAAGACTACTTTACTTTTATCCTTTTCACCACTGATCGGCTCCGTTAGGCGCTGGGTGATAGGTCACGTCTCTGATTACTTTTCCTTATCCTCTCCACTTTATAATTTTAAAGCATCCACTGTTCAAGCACGCATCAACTGTTGCGTGCAACGATAAACAATGAGTGGCACACGCATGTAAGATTTTGTGTCTTAAGGACCAGAAAATTCGGGCAAGTTTAAGTTCATATTTTCGGCACTATGGAAGAAGTATGTATAAATATTTCTGATTAGGTCTTCGCAATGTTGTGGTAGATATTTTACTGATTCTGATGCACATAAGTGAATGCTATTGTAGTGAATTCTCCCCACAAACGCTGTTGTCGCTGCCCAGCCGACCACCATCCCCAGTGTATGCCTCGTGGTCAGGGTCAACCAGCGCCGCCACAATATCCACGGAGCGGGGTCAACTGCTGCCACCACCCCCCGCTATTTGAGACCTGACCTCGTGGTGATCTGGCCTCTTCTACCCACAGCCGCAGCCAGCAACACCTGCTCCTCCGCTGCTGCCTGGCGGCCCCTGCCTCCGCCTGCCTGGCAGTCCTCTCTCCCGCTGGCGAGCATGGCGGCCCACAAGCTGTCCTTCTCTGAGCGTCCTCACCAACCAGCTCTCTACATCACGCTTGTAACCATGCTGCCTTCCAGCACCAAGCTGCATTGTACATCCAATACAACATGTATATAGAGAGCACATCGAGTTTCTTTCTCCAACCCATCCTGAGTGAACCAAACATCCTGAACCAGTGGCGAAGCTAGAGGAAGGCTGCCCGGGGCGGCCCTTGAGTTTCCCCCGGTGACCCTACAAAAAATACATATTGCACAGTGACTCACTTTATATATATATATATATATATATATATATATATATATATATATATATATATATATATATATATATATATATATATTAAATAGTTTGCCTTATTGTTGTCAGACAAAAGCCACCCCATCAAAGTAGCTTTCGTCTGGGGGCTTTTGTCTGGGTGCTTTTGTCGGGGGGCTTTGTCTGTACCCCAGTGAGGATAGTGTCTTAGTATAAAATCGCAATGCTGTGAAACAAAATCTTAATATTTAATCTCAGTACGCAGCAAAGTCACATCAATATTTTTAACCAATACTTTAATATTTCTTACCTTATAGTATTATGTCTTCCAACGAAGTAAATAACTGATCGAAAACACAAGAGAACTTAAAAGTCGTCTAGCCTCCCCTCGCCTTGTCACGATGGAGACTTGTGCAGAACTGAAGTGAATTCGCTTGTAACTGGTGGATTGGTCGGCTGTACATGAACTGATATGACCCGAGACTGCATGGTTTTGCAGCTACTGGAGACGAACTTTCCCTGTATCGGCGGCAAGTTAATCCGTCGCCTGACCGCACCTGACCCACAACCACATGAGCTCACTGGCGTACTTATAGTTGTTTTAATCCTCAACAGCAGGTTGTGTGTGTGGGGGGGCGCATAGCAAGGATGTAGCCCATGACGGGCCGTGAATGTGGGTCAGGTGTTAGGTCAGACACGACAAGGATTAACTTTCAGCCGATACAAAGGGATGGATTAACGCCTCAGTAGCTGCAGATATGGGTGATGAGCAGACCCAAAAGTGCCGCCCCTAAAAGTGCCGCCCGGGGACCTGACCGCCCCCCCGCCCCCCCAGCTACGCCTAGTGTCCTGAACCCACACTATGACAAATATACATTTATTTAAGATATAAAATTTTATTCTTCGATTATGCTAGCATATGTATGAATATGTAACATAATATTATAGGGTATTGAATATAACCCCCAAAGCTTTTATCAACTGTATAAATCAAAGGTTAGAGATACAATAGGTCCCCTTAAAAACTACGCATTAAGGAGAAGACTGATGATGAGTTAGAAATGTAGTACGTTAAATAGTCATTTTCGCCTCAGATTCACAAATGAAAACCCAGCACAGTTTGTAGTTCATAAGGTATATAACGACAGTATAGAAAATATGTTATGAATATCAATATTACTAGTAACGATGTGCTTAAAGTAATTAACAAACTGAAGCCCTCATAAATCGCCTGGTCCAGACGAGGTTTATGCTAGAATATTAAAAGAATGTAGAGATGAGTTGAGTAATCCATTAGCAGTTTTATTTAATAAGTCATTAGAAGCGGCCAAGTGCCAGAAGCTTGAACTGCAAATGTAGTCTGATTTTCAAAAAGGGTGATAAATCAATAGCATCAAATTACTGTCCCATTAGTCTCACGTCAATCATAGGCAAGTTGCTAGAGTCAATTATTGCTACAAAACAGAAGCCACCTTTGAAACATTCAACTTAATTCATTCTTCAGCACGGGTTCACCCAGGATGTTCTGTCTCTCACAAATTTGCTTAGCTTTTTCTCAGAAGTAAGCGGTAGATACGATAAGTCATATGATATAATTTATTTAGATTTCAGTAAAGCATTCGATAGAGTCCTCAGAGAGATTGATAAGGAAGGTAGAAGCACATGGAATAGGTGGATCAGTATTAAAATGGATTAGGTCATGGTTAACTGGTAGGAAACAAAGAGTCAGCATAAATGATTAAAGTCAGACTGGGGTGCGGTCAAAAGCGGAGTTCCCAGGGATCTGTATTAGGCCCTGCTGTTTGTTATATTCATTAATGATCTTGATTTAGGCATAACTAGTAGGATTAGTAAATTTGCAGATGATACCAAATGGGGGAGAGTGATAAATCCAGACAGTGACTTAACACCTTCAAAGAGATCTAGATACTTTACATGAGTGGTCAGTAGATCACAAATGAATTTTAATACTGATAAATGCAAGGTACTACAGATAGGGAAGACGAATACAAACGTTAAGTATAAACTAGGTAACACGGAAATAGAAAACTCAGTTTGTGAAAAAGATCTAGGTGTATTTGTTAGCAAACGATTTGAAACCCAGAAAACAATGTATTAGCGTTCGCAACAAGGCAAACAGGATTCTTGGGTTCATATCTAGGAGTGTGAGTAACAGAACTGCTGACGTTATCTTGAAACTTTACCTAGCATTAGTGAGGCCACACATGGATTATGCGGTTCAGTTCTGTGTCCTTATTATAGAATGGACATAGATTCTTTGGAGAGAGTACAAAGAAGAATGACAAAAATGATCCATAATATTAGAAACCTTCCATATGAAGAAAGACTGAAAAGCTTAGGCTTACACTCATTAGAGAGGCGTAGAGTTAGGGAGATATGATAGAGGTGTACAAGTGGGTAAGTGGGATTAACAAGGGTAAAATGGAAGATGTTCTGAAGCTCAGAATAACGAAATAACTAGAACAAATGGCTTTAAATTAGATAAATTCCGATTCAGAAAGGATAGGTAAGCACTGGTTTGGTAATAGAGTTGTGGATATGTGGAATAGGCTACCGAGTGCTATAGTAGGATCGGGGACGCTGGGGAGCTTCAAGACGAAGTTGATAGGCACATGGAAGTGCTGGGATGGTGTGAAAGGGATCTGTTCTAGGCCAGTCCCTCCTGCAGTATCCCACTTTCTTATGTTCTTATGTTCTTATAACAGCCATAGTGATAGTATGTTTGCTTGGCTGAACATTTATCATTATGCTTCAGTTGAAGACCTATTAATCAGTCAGCTGGTAAATTTAAGTCTTGACTTTATAAAATTCTGCAGGAAAATATTTACCACATCTAGAAAAACGTAATGGTAATGTTATCATTCCTGTAATGTCCAGCTGGTACCGAAATTTCTGAGAGATCGGTGTCAGTAGGTCGAATTGGAAATTCTCGGTAGGGATCCTCGTGTTAGTTTTGATAGGAAGCTAATGAGATTACATTTGCACGCACCCGTATCAATGCTTACGCGTTTGACTTTCCCAATTCTCGCCGGAACTAAGAACACTTCCGCTTTGTTCAGTGCCGCTAATAACGAGGCTGCAACAGAAGTGTTGGTGTGCGACAGTACTGGATTACCTATCCTACTGTACGTCTTTTGGGAAAGTCGCTGATCTTTTCCCGACCTTTTGTGATAGCGACGACGCGATGTCCGCTGTTGTGTACCATCTGTTGGACTGCAGCCTCTGGCTGTGGGGTAGCCTATATGCTGAGTAATTTTAAAAGATCACTTTTGCCTTGGGATGATTGACTGTTATCACGTGGCTGTTAACGCTACTTTATCTACAATATGTGATTTTTCATTTGATTCCCTGTGTTATACTACCTATTGGTAATTTATTAACTCGCGACGACCGCTTTGTCGTTAACAAGGAAATTACTTAAGCAACATCCTTTCTTAAGGTTATGGGTCCCCAGTTTAGAACGAGGACATCTGTGAGACTACCTGATCTGATGTTCTGGTAGACTCAAGTGACAAGCCTTCACCCATGAACTTTCACTCACACAAACATCTGCTCCATCAATCACATTTGGCAAATGTACTGTGACTCTAGTTAGCTCCTAGCTCTGTAACCGTTGTACACCAGTTAACACAGCAGGCTTCAGAATCCAGTTCTTGCCGCTTTCATTAGAAATGTCCTTTGAGCTACTAGGTGAGTTTTAGGAGTTACTCCATATAATTGCTTCTGTGCGATAGACTACCCTCGCCTGTCGAAGCAGTCGTTATACGAGCACCTGAGGTAAGCAAGTTGTTTTCTTTTTATACTCTTCACCAAATGATCGGCCCGTTAGCTGCTTGGGAGATCGGTCACGTCTCTGTTACGCACTGTTGGCAAGTACTGGGCATGTACCGGCTCCTGACTGTACCTGAACCTGCTCCAGTGTTGGTCAAGTCTTGTCTTGAAAGAGCTCACACTCGGTGCCGTCTCAACACTTTCTGGTAGATTGTTCCAAGAGTTTATAACCTCACTCTGAAAAAGTTTGCCCTCACAGTTTTCTGACTTGCGGCTTTTTCAATCTTGTGCCAGACCCCTGGGGCGAGCGTCAGCCAGCTCCAAGTAGGACACTGACTGAGTAGTGCCCTTGAGATGCTTATACACCCCAATTAGGTCACCCCTGCCAGTCTGTAGTATAAGCTTGGCAAGTCCAGGCGCTCCAACTCAGGGTAGCTGAGGTGCCAGTGCAGGCACCAGTCTGGTGGCCCCTTTGAATATTTTCAACCAACTGACAGTCCCCAGCATATCTCGGGACCAGACGGGTGACAGTACTCCAGATGGGGAAACACTTCACTCTTGAAGATCGCCAAGAGGAACGGACCATCTAGATATCTGAATGACCTTCTTAGAAAGACCCAATAATTTATTTGCCTGATTTACCTTCTTCTCGCAAATGGCCTGAGAACTTCAGCTCATTGTCAACATACACACCTAGGTCCTTCTCACATTCAATCTCAAATAGTGCAGTTTCTTCATCCTGTTGGGACATATGATGCATCTCCTTACCGTTGGTACGCCCCAGGTGCATCCTCAGCAGCCATTTCTTTGACCGTTCTTGGAGTTCACATAGGTCCTTCTGCAGCTCTTACAGACCGCTTGGTTCTTGATTTCTGAAATAACTTGGCGTCATCGGCAAGCATTTGTAGGAGTGTACAACGTAAGGCATGTCATTTATGATATAAACAAACAACAGCGGGCCTAATACACTGACCTGTGGTACTCTGTAACGGGCGGATCCACCACCATTTTATATTCCACCTAAGCTGCCATTATTTGTAATCGGCACATTTCTTTACTTCAATTTTATCTTCCAGATATTCTTTTCTGTTATTATTCTTTAATTCTTATCTATATATATTTATTCTTGCTTATATTCTTATATAAGTAATTCTTGATATATCTCTGCTTATAGTTTCTAAGTCTTTCATTTCTTTTCATATAATGTATAATGCATTTCCTGAAATTATATGTCCTTACCTTGCTGAAGTATATTCTGTTTTATTATATTCTCAACCATGGATTAGTCTGGGGAACCATGTTATTCTTAGTAGAACACTTATTATACTTACAACGGTAGCCTGCCACCACCCAGACTTTTATTAGAATATAACATAACTCGTGGAATGCTTGTGGGTAGTGTGGTAGAGTGTTTATAGGCACGTGAGTAATTATTATTTTCTGGGAACCAATGTTTAGAAGGAATAGAGTGGTGATATCGTAGATTACTAGTTCAATATTTATTAACACAGTGAGTGAATAAGATGTTACTTTTAATTCACTCAGACAAGACTGGACCCTCAAGTCTTACTGTATCAATGATAAAATAGATCCACAATTACTTATTAATTCATTAAACACTTCAAGTACTTATTACATCAGTAAACAACTCCAAGTACTTAGTATATCATTTAACTTCAATTACTCACATTTTAGATAACCGTTGTATTATTTCTCTGACAAGTAAGATTCAGTAATTATTACACATGGTCAGAAAATACTGGACCAGGTCTTAATTTTATAAGTAACAAATTACATCTTCAATTTGGTTACAACATTTAACAATCATTACATTATTCCATTGTCACTGCAAGTGGGTATCATGACACACTTGACACTATCCCGAATTAATATACAGTAATACCCAGATTGCGGTCAATTGAACCCGCGGAGGCCCGCCGTAAAACGGGAACACGTAAATGGAACAACAGAACATATGAGATTAATTGAAATAAAGACTGGGGACCCCCAAACTCAAACTTTTTTCCCCGACACAATACGACGTTGTAGTAAAAATAACATCTAAACCTAACTCCAACCTAACCTAACCTAATAAAGAGAATAATATACTGTACCAGGTAAAGAAAAATCAAGGTCTAACACTTACGTCAGGTTAGGTTAGTTAGAAAAATCAAGGTTTAACACCTTACGTAAGGTTAGGTTATGTTTAAAATCAAGGCTTTAACACTTACGTAAGGTTAGGTTATGTTTGGAAAATTAAGGCTTAACACTTACGTAAGGTTAGGTTATGTTAGGAAAAATCAAGGTTAGGTTTAACACTTACATTAGTAGAAGAGATGGCTCATGTACAGGAATGGCGGCTGGTTCCGAGGCAGAGGGCAGACTACTGGCCCTCAGGTGAGTCACCATCACTGTCCTCCACATTTGTCAGGGCCTCCTGACAAATCCCTCAAAGTCACCATCACTGTTCCTGCCACTATCACTGGCTTGGGCTGGCTGTGGTGGGTTGCAGGCGAAGAACTCGGTAATGCTTTGTTGACGACTAGTGTTGATGTTAATGTTGTCATGATGTCATGGTCACGTTGACTGCTAGTCTATTTAACTAATGATTCTTATTAAACCCACGACCCCAAAACATGAGTGGTTAGCGACCCCTGAGAAGAAGACGTTTTTTCCCATCGACGCTACACTTGTTCCCTCCCAGAGTCCGCCTTTGTGAAGACAGTTATCATGCGTGTTTATTCCACTTTCTCCTGGGAAGCTCAATCTTGAATTAGTCTGTGTAATCAACTCATAATTCGCCAAACCTTTGTCAACTGAGGGTCATCTTTGAATGAGTAACACAGAGTAGTTTGTAATTATTGTCATTGTGTGAGTAGCGATCACTGGCAACTCAGATATATATATATATACCAGCGCATCACGCAGGGCGAGCGTCCCTGACGCTCCCCAACATGTTTTTCCAGGTATGTTTATGTGTAGCCATTCATTTTGATTCAGTAAATTGTAGTAGTATCAGTGTTCAGGCTTTTAACAGTTTAATTGTCATTTGCCCAGTGAAGTAATATAACGTAAATACGTCTGTCGTTTTAGACCAGATTTTTTTTGTGTTGTCATGCTTCCGTCCCTTGACGCCTGCTCCATGTTTCCCAGATCCCCTTGTGATTCTTGATCACTCGACAACTGCCCAGGATGCAGTAGATACCCAGCAGGGACCATATATGAAACGATGGCACCGATGCCGCCTGATTAATATGCTCCACTGCTTCGTGGTGCCCGACCCCAGACTCGCCATGTGTCTGGCTACCACCGACCACAACAGCTGTCTTTGAGCCCCAGTGGTCCACCTTGAAACACTCTTTGGAAGTATATGTCTACCGAGAGTGTTGAATATATAGTATGTTAGGGATAATTAGTTGGAAATAATTATCCCATGTTGTAGTGGTGTGAGGGCACGTGTTTTCCAACACCTACACCACCCTCATCTCACTTACTTCTTATCTTAGTTCTTACTGTTACTCGGTTCTGTCACCTATTCTTTTGGTAGCATGGACATTCTTTGGTATTAATCTATTATCATATTCGAATGAGACGTCTAATTATAAGATAATTTTCATCTATTACATTACCGGCGGAAATGCATAATAACGGAGATAGCTTTTCCAAATCAATTTCTATTTTCTTCCATTATTTCCCGCCATTATCGTCTGCCTCTCACCTAACACTGCGTGTCTCTCGCGTCTCCTTCATAAATCATGACCCGCATGCGTACCCGTACACGTCACGCGGTCAATCAAAAGCGTTTTTGCTAATTCAGAGTATATTTGGCCCAATCAAAATCGAGTTTTATTTTGGATCTCTCATATTTTGAAATTCAAGTTCAGTTCCGACCATGGAAGTCTGCGATGGATGTCACTTAAAGTATATGGAGCTGATTACGAGTTTTTGGAAAAAAACGTAGAAACTATAAAAATTTTTCGATCGCATGGTGTTCTTCCAACCTCAGTAAAGTGTACTAAGAGCAAGACGGAATGTAAATATTGCAAAGACCAATATATGTGGCGTTGGGTAAGAATCCCAGAATGCAACGACGAACAAGAACCAGGCCAATAAGGTAAGAAATAGGTGATTCCATCATATGGTGAGAGTCAGTTAAGTTAGGTCAGGTTAGGTTAGGTTTGGTTATTGTTTTTCTAGTGTTTTATTGTGTATTTGTTCGTCGCTTATGTTATATATATGTATGTTTATATGCTGCCTTTATTGAATATATACATTATATATTATGTTACTTCTTACCAAAGTCAGAAAGTGTTTAGGCTTGTGTAAACACGAAATGTGTTAGGCAAGTTGTAACCAAGAACAGAGAATAAACGCCCAGCCAGACAGACCATGTGACTCGTCATTCTCCCATTAAATAACGCAAGATACTACACTGGCGACGAGGATGGGATTCGCAAAGTGTTGGTGAAGTCCTTGAAGAGAAGATAGTGACCACTGAAGGGAAGGCTACTCTGAACCTGGAGAATTTAAGTGAAGAGAGCAACCATGGCTGGCGTCAGTGGATACATCGGACGAGCGGGGGAGTATGATGCAGACAAGGAAGATTTCACATCATATTGTGAGAGAATGGACTTCTTCTTTCTGGCAAATGAATTAATGGGCGACGGTGGGGTTGCTGAGAAGAGAAAAATCCTTGAAGAGAAAAGGAAAGCAATCTTTTTGACAGAGGTAGGAGCTAATGTTTATTCTACTCTGGTCAATCTGCTTACTCCAGACAAACCCAAAGACTCCTCACTGATTCACATTACCAAGATTCTGAAGCAACATTTTGATCCTGCTCCACTTGAGATCGCTGAAAGTTACAGATTTGGCACCAGAGATAGAGGTAAAGATGAATCAGTAAGTAATTATATAGTAGCTTTGAAGAAGTTATCCTTTCACTGTAACTTTGGACAGTTCTTGAACCGAGCTCTAAGAGACAGGTTTGTAATAGGCCTGAATTATGAAAAAATACAGAATAAGTTAATGAACACCACTAACTTAACTTTTGAAAGTGCATGTCAGATAGCTACAAGCATGGAATTGGCCGAGAAAAACACCAGAGAATGTGTTCCCAATGCTGGTAGTGAAACAGTTAGCAGTAGTGGCTCAGTGTGTAAAGTAACTGTAGCTAAAAGGAATAAGTATGCCACAAAACAAGGAACACATGCTGATTTAAAATGTAGGAGGTGCTGAGGGAAACATGAAAGCTTTCAGTGAAAGTTCAAGAATTCAAAATGTTACAATTGTCAACGTATTGGACATATTGCTCCTGCCTGTAGAAGTGATAAAGGTAGAGTATATGCCGTTGAAGGTGGAGAGAAGGAAATGAAAAACAGTATTCATGAGAGTGTTAGTAATTTTGGATCTGATAATGATGAGAGTGCCCATGTGTTTACTATTTACACCAGTCGTGATATACTGCCAGATCTGGGGTCACTAAATCTAAGGGGATAACTTAACTCTAATCTTAATGTCTAAGGGTCGCTGCCACCAGACCCCCTCTGGACAGCATGTAGCTCGTTAGGTAGCGGGCAGAGCGGACTAGGCATTGGGTTAGGTTTTCCATTGATCAGATCGATAAGGGTAAAGAAGGGTGAAACCATAATATGTCTTCATTGATTTATTTCTTATAAAACACACTGGTAAAAAAAACATACATGAATTGGCCTTCCTCAGAAGAACAACGGAATTTTGGTTACGCAACTGGGCCCCAGACTCCTACATTACTGGCGGGTCATCCACCCACTTATTGCACAACAATCGGTGAACGCCGTATCTCGGTCGTTCCTTCTTACAATATCCCTTAACACATCAGACTGTGCCACTGGTGTGGCTTGTAGCACCGTCGGTTATCATACATAGTAGCACCATCGCAACACACCTGTTACACTCCATACCTGCAAGTATGTGACTCCTTATGACTTTTAGGTATACACAACGGGCCCCTCGTTCGCACACCGCCCTCGGTGGGTAAAGACGAGGGCTTCACCTAGAGACATACCAGCACTATTTCTACGCCTGGTATTATAGGTCGCTCCAAGTGACGCCCGCAGTTTCTCACGGTCTCCTTAGTTGTGACTATTCATGTGGAGTGGTGCGCTGGGAATCCACCGGTTCATAGTGGACTGGTATAGTGGGGAGTAATTCCCCACCTGGTGTGGCGCTCAAGGAGACAATGGCGGCCGGGCGGCAAGATACCCCAACCATGTGGCACCTGTGGTGACGGCAGAACGGGAAAGACTAAGCAATAATGCCTGACGGGCGGTTATCCCATCCCTTAACACATCCCTATCACACTTATATATCCGGCAAAGCTTTAAACTGTAGTAACTGTTATTTATCAACCTTAATTGTAGGGCGGGATATAGCCCGCTAGGACACTGACCTGTGGTGACGGCAGAACGGGAAAGACTAAGGCCGGCTTCCCGCCGCTTCTCGTCACATAGGCCTACAGTTTCCAATCCTCAATTTACATTTTTGTTTCTTATGGTTCTCACCTGAACACTTTACGGTATATTGTCACTCATTTCTTATAAACACATATATTAATCCTAACTTATACACTAAGGTCAGGTCTTGGTTTGCTAGTGCTTGGTTAAATGCCTGGGATTTTAATATCAACGGGCATCTGAGGCGGGTACATGACGCGCCTTGAAACAAAAGCCGAATGATCATGGCGGGGTGTATCAACTTCACTTAAAAACTGTAATGAGGGATCCTCCTCTCACACAGTGCACTATTTGAACACAGACCTCAGATTCTCTGATCACTGTACCTGTCGTGGGTATATGTCACGTGAGGCTACGAGGTGTATTAAATTCATACCGACGCATACACGATATTTCCTTTCCAGTATAGTTTCTAGATCACTGTCAACACCTCACATAGTTCTGATACATTTATCCCTTTTTCCAGATCATGGTTCTCATGTATTTTCATATGATATCTGTTGGAGTTAGGTTCGCTACACGCTCACAGACGTAAATAGTAGGACCTTCAAACCCTGCTCCACACTTAGTCTTACAGTACCCTAGTCCGGCTCAACTGGACTTTAACATTCATCTTATGCCTACCCTGAGTGATCCTTAATGCTATGAATACATACACTTGATATGATATAATTATACCTGGTTACAATACCACACATGGTCTAGGAACCTTGAGTAGGTGAGTTGTCCTTTCTCAATGTTTCCCGTTTTCTGTGGTTCTACAAGCGCGGTGCATTTGAATGTTATGTAGCGTAATATGAATTAGATGGGATTTTTAGGGATGACAATGATGTGCGCAGTACAGTGAAGAGAAAGTTAAACATAGGTATAATGTGGACTTGTGTATTAATGACACACCTGTAACCATGGAAATGGATACTGCAGCTGATTTCTCCATAATGAGTAAAGATATGTATGAGAAACTATTTGCGCATGTGCCTTTAGAAGACTCGGGTGTCAAGTTGAGAACTTATACTGGAGAGATTTTGAACACAGAAGGTAAATTAGTGTGTGAGGTAAAGTACAAAAATCAGAATTTAAAGTTGCCATTAATTATAGCTAGTTATGTGAATAGACCAACTTTGTTAGGTAAGAACTGGTTGTGTGAACTTGAGATGGACTGGAGGGAGATATTTAGTGTTAGAATGTGTAATAGTATTCCAGGTCTTGAGAAATTGCTTGAAAAATGCAAGATTTTATTTGTAAAGGGACAGGGTGGTATAAAGGGTTATGAAGCTCAAATCACCATTGACAAAGATGTTACACCCATATATGCTAAGTCCAGATCTGTTCCTTATGCATTGAAAGGTGAGGTTGAGAAGGAATTAGACAGACTTGTGAGTGAGGGAATTATTGTGAAAACCGCCTAGAGCAATTGGGCTGCTCCAATAGTAATTGTACCTAAAGCTGATAAATCTGTTAGACTATGTGGTGATTATAAAGTTACCATTAACCAAGCTGTTGAGGATTAGCAATATCCCTTACCCACATCTCAAGATTTGTTTGCTGCACTAACAGGTGGAACCATTTTCACTAAGTTAGACTTGTCCCAAGCATATGCTCAGGTCTCTGTTGATGCTGAAAGTCAACAGTACCTTACCATCAACACTCATAAAGGATTGTATAAGTTCAAAAGGTTGCCTTATGGTGTTAAAAGTGCACCAAAGTTATTTCAGTGCATCATGGACAAATTTCTTGTGGGTCTTCCCAATGTGTTGTTTTCAGGATGATGTCCCTATTTTTGACAGTGACATCCAAAATCATGTCAAAACCCTAGCCACAGTATTCGAAAGATTGTTGGCACACAATGTCAGGCTCAACAAGAGCAAATGTTCATTCCTAGCTAAAGAAGTAACTTATCTTGGCTACAAAGTGAATGCAGAAGGGCTGAGACCTGTAGAAGATAAAGTAGGAGCCATAGTAAATTTACCTGCTCCAAAAAATGTCAGTGAATTGAAAGCTTTCCTAGGTATGATACAGTATTATTCAAGGTTCTTGAGTGGACTTTCATCAGTTTTAGCCCCTCTGCATGAACTATTAAAGAAAGGGATACCATGGAAATGGAACAGTGCAACTCAGAAGTCATTTGAAGATTGTAAAGCTGCTCTGTCTAGTACTGATGTTTTGGTCCACTATGATACCAGTAGAACACTAAAGCTTGCTTGTGATGCATCGGGCTATGGATTAGGTGCTGTCATAAGTCACATAATGGATAACGGTGAAGAAAGACCCATTGCATATGCCTCGAGAACTCTTACCCAAAGCGAGAAAAATTATGCACAAATAGAGAAAGAGGCTTTGTCTATCATATTTGGAGTAAAGAAATTTCACCAGTATCTATATGGGAGGAATTTTGTTTTAATAACTGATCACAAGGCACTCTTGGCAATTTTGGGTCCTAAATCACCTGTTCCTACACTTGCTGCAGCAAGAATGCAGAGATGGGCTTTGATATTGTCGGCATATGACTATGAGATATAGTACAGACGTTTAGATGATCATTCCAATGCAGATGCTTTGTCAAGGTTGCCAGGTAGTGGATCAAATGATGGAGTAGAGTCTAAGGTTTATGCTGTAACCATGTGAGGGGGCGGATTTTTAGGCCTGCCACCAATGTGAGGGGGCGGGTTTCCTCTCTGTTTCTACACCTCCCTCATCTTACTTACTTCTCTTAGTTCTTACTCTTACTCAGTTCCGTCACCTATTCTTTGGTAGCATGGACATTTTTTTGGTAGCATGGTCGAGGGTCTAGGCACGTGAGTATGGTAATTTTGGTATCACGTCACTTGGATGGAAATAAAGGTAAAATACTGTGGGAGAAATGAATACACCTAAAGTACTGTAGTGGACTTCTCCCCTACAACTGCGTATCCGCATTCCGATGCGCCGCCGTATCCTAGCAACCAAGCGAGCGGCGACACCAGATGTCACGGTAACCTAGCAACGGAACTAGAGACGGGTTACTTCTCGGGTTTTCCCAACATGAATCATAGATGACTCACGGCTGCTGGGTATATAAGCTCTGTCTCTCCATTGAGATTTATTCTGGTCTCTCTTCTTGAACAAGCAACACCTCCTCCAGCAAACTCCACGCTGTCAGCATTCATTCAACCAGGAGGCCAGCAACAGGCAACATCTTCTCTAACGAAGCTCCTGCACATCTACCTCCTACAACACGCTACTCACCGAACGTCTCTACTGAGCAGCTCCTCATCACACGGCACCTCCAGCACCAGACTGTCTATCATATAACTTATATTATACAAGAAAACCACCTTAGAGTTTCCATCCATCCTGAGTGCTAGACAACATTATACCACGAACTCCTACAGTACTCTAAAAACAAGTTTATTAATATGCCATCAATGGGGAAAGATATTGTATTAATCATATAATTACCAGGTTCAC
>NW_024726969.1:0-27209 GCF_018991925.1 Homarus americanus
GGTGGAGAATGGTACCATCCGGTAGTTGGCAACGGAAGGTATCAGGACCCACTGACTGGGAAGGGTGTGGAATCCCCCCATCCCCCATCCACACCCATCCTGGGAGGTGGAGAATGGTACCATCCGGTAGTTGGCAACGGAAGGTATCAGGACCCACTGACTGGGAAGGGTGTGGAATCCCCCCATCCCCCATCCACACCCATCCTGGGAGGTGGAGAATGGTACCATCCGGTAGTTGGCAACGGAAGGTATCAGGACCCACCGACTGGGAAGGGTGTGGAATCCCCCCATCCCCCACCCACACCCATCCTGGGAGGTGGGAGGTGGTGCGCCCAGACGGTGGGACACCCACTGATAAGAGGCATGGAATCCCCATCCCCACCCCATCCTCGCCCATCCTGGGGAGGGTGGAGAATGGTACCATCCGTTAGGCGCCGACGGAAGGTATCAGGACCCACCCACTGATAAGCGTGGAATCAACCCCCATCCCCCACCCCATCCTCACCCATCCTGGGAGGTGGAGAATGGTACCATCCGGTAGTTGGCAACGGAAGGTATCAGGACCCACCGACTGGTAAGGGCGTGGAATCCCCCCCCATCCCCCCATGGTCCACTTGTGATGTTGCTCCAATGGTTACGCCCTAATCCATTTGAGGATGCTATCCTTACCTTACACAACGAAAACCAAGAATAAGAGACAAGTGAATAGATGACAGTAGATGACCTCTTTTGACGCCACGAATCAGGATCAGGACAGACAAGTTTTTTTCCCACGAGATATTTGTTATTGGTGTGTGTGTGTGTGTGTGTGTGTGTGTGTGTGTGTGTGTGTGTGTGTGTGTGTGTGTACAGACAGACAGAGAGACAGACCAAAATTAATCAAAAACCGAATTTCTTGCCCCGATAATCCACAGAGTTCCGTTGTTTATCCTTCCACTTAACTGGGTATTAGAAAAACTCATTAGCAACATTAAGAATCCCTTGTGCAATTTCGACACTTCCTACCCCCTACCCTAACCCAACCTCGTGTCGTAACTTAAGTAGTTAGGGGGCGTTCATCCACAACTAGTTAGGGATTTTGTGTGATTTTGTCTCTCGATAATTATAAGCGTTCTGTCTACACATTGGCGTTCTGTCCCTCCACATAGGCGTTATGTCTCTCCACATTAGGCAGTGGCTCCCCTATTTTATTTCCTTATAAAGACATTCTCCCCTAAAACACACATTCTCCCCCCTCTGTCTCTCCCCTACATGGACTGAATCTCCTCCACATGGGCTGTCTCACCTCCACATGGACGAGCATTATCCTGGCCACATATTGGCGTCTAATTATCTAACAGGACCTCAAGAGCCAATTAGGTGTAGGAGGTTACACGAAGCCAATTCCCCGTTAATCGAATGGAGATCGTCATTAATTTCTGCTCTTACCTTGACAGTCTCCAGAGAGCGAGAAGGGTTTATTTTTTTCTTTCTCTCTCTTCTCTTTCTTTCCTATTTTTTCTCTCCCTCTTCTCTTTCTTTTCTTCTATTCTTTTCTTCAATGTTTCTTGTTTATATCTTTTCAGTTTTATTTTTCTTGTTCTAGTTTTCTCTCTCGTCTTTTCATTCTTTTTAATTTCGTTTTTGTTACTTCTTCTTTTATTAGCATTGCGTTTTTCTTCATTCTTTGTACATTTTCTTTATTTCACTTTTTTTTCATTTTCACTCTTGGCTAAACTATTTTTTTCTCTTCATTATTTTCTTATTTTATTCCATTTTCTCTTAAGGTTGGAATCACTCCTAATGGTGGGAATCCATTAATTCTGGGGTCCATTAGTTATTTAGTCTTGGAGCCTATTAGGTCTAGAGCCCATTAGGTCAAGAGCATTGGGGCCCAATAGGACTGAGGCCCATTAAGATTGAGACCTATTAGTACTGGGACCCATTACATCAGGTGCCCACTAGGACAAGGGACCATTATAACTGGGAATCGTTCAATGGGCAGATTATATTAAATAGCCAAACAGAGCTGACCCCTTTAAGCTGTCGCCCGTGGCCAGCAGGCGAGGTAAAACACACAGGCCTTGAAGGTTATCTATTATGAGAGAGAGAGAGAGAGAGAGAGAGAGATGGAAATTTAGCTAGAGAATTATACATTCCTCTCGTATTGTTTACATTACTCTCACCTCCCTCCTTCCCCCTACATTGCTCTGTCACACATGAAGCCTTTAGCCTGGGATTAAACGCAGCAACACGTTCGTAGGTGGTCAAATATTTGTTCTACACTAAAGACCACACCATAAAATACAGTGAAAATAAATAAATTTAACTTAGGATCGAAAGGAAAAAAAAAGAAAAGTTTTATGTTTACGACTTGGTGGTGTGTGTGGTAGGAACTAGTCTCTCTCTCTCTCTCTCTCTCTCTCTCTCTCTCTCTCATACACACACGTATACACCCATCCTTACACACACACATACACCCATCCTTACACACACACACAATACACGACACTCAAAAGAAGCCCAGTCGTTTAAAATCATCGCCAACACAGGAAAAAACCACACCCCTTTTTTCTGATAGTCGTCATAAATAAAGACAAACGCAGGCGGCTCAGACGTAGGATAAGAGGGAATGTGAGGACTAGACTACACTAAACCCAAACACATACACACAATATTCACTGTTTACTCTGATAACATTGCCAGAGATGCGAAAATTGTTCCCTTTGTTTATTTTTTTGGTTTAAGAGAAGACAAAAGCACATCACTGTAGATTACGAAGAGGAGTTTCACAGATGCTCTTTTGTTTCACGTACGAAATATCTAAAACTGAACCGATAGGCACAATATCCACTATTCTATTTGATAGAAATATGAGTAAGATGAAGAAAAAAGTCCAAATGCAATTCTTGGAATGGAACGAGAAACAAAAGCACATCGTTGTACCTTACTTACTGGAGTTTAAACAGATGCTCTTTTGTTTGTTTTTTCAAAGCTCCAGAGAGGAGGAGCATCGCGTCTATTGATTCTCTTGATCTTATATTCGCTGTGGTGGTGATAATCGGAAGGAGGAGGAAAAGGAAGAGGAGGAGGAGAAGGAGGAGGAAGAGGAGGAGGGACGCAATGAAAGGTAATCTGTTCGAAGCGTCGGGGTGACGAACGGAGAAATGGGAAATAGGCAATGTTAACAAAAAATATCCTTAGTGGCTTTAAACTGATTCAAGTGTGTGTGTGTGTGAGTGTGTGTGAGTGTGTGTGTGTGTGTGAGAGTGTGTGTGTGTGTGTGTGTGTGTGTGTGTGTGTGTGTGTGTGTTTCTTCTCAAAGCCCTAAGTTAGCCCCAACAGTACAGATTAGTGTGTTTCCTATGAAGCCTCACTAAACTAATGGCAGCCACAGTATTATTTCTTCCCCAGCTAAGGACGATCTGCCTGAGCTTGATTTTTCATCCCACTACACTTAAATTCTTTATCACCTTAATATTTATTCTTGCCTGGCACGCTTCGCCCTGACACAACTGACTGACTCTTTGGCCACACAGTAAAATTCTTCTCTGTCATGTTTTACAATTTTACACAATCAGTAAAATTGTAATCTATCTTGATTAAAGTTTGTCGATTAGTTTTAATGTGGGTTTATGGAACAAGAGACGTGTAGGGAGATGGTTTAAGCTGGTTTACCTGCACGCTCCTAACACCACACCTCACCAAAGGACGTCTCCTCGCTCCCTTTCAATTTCCTCAAGGTGATTCGCGTTCAATGAATAATTCTACATAATACTTTCATTAAATTGCTTTCTTATACACTTCAAGATTCTGATTTTGTGTTTTTCATTTACTCTTTTTTGTTATACATTCCAGCTAAATCTACCCTTTAATGACGTACGCTATTCATTACCTTTCATTTTACAACAATCGTCTCAGTGTATAATATTACATACGTTGGTTCCGATGGGAGGCAGAGAGGTTGGATGGTTGGCTGGTAGGGAGGTAGGGAGGTTGGCTGGTAGGGAGGTAGGGAGGTTGGCTGGTAGGGAGGTAGGGAGGTTGGCTGGTAGGGAGGTAGGGAGGTTGGCTGGTAGGGAGGTAGGGAATGAAGAGGAAAGAAGGAAATTAAGTGCGTAGGAAGGAGTAAGGTAAGTGGCAAAGAAAGTAGTAACTGAGAAAGAAATAAAGATATTTTTTACCCTGGTTTTTATTCACAGTGTAGAAACTTATTTTACATCATTAAAACTTGTTGACTTACACAACATAAAATTTACATTGTTTAATTTGATTACAGGACATAATTACTTCAGTGTACCGTTAACTTTCTACAATGCATAATATTTTCAGTGTATAGTTCAACAGTGTATATTCTTTCTAACTTGTTTAGTCTTTCTACAATGTATAATTACCCTAGTGTATATGTTCTACAGTACATAATCTTTCAACGATGAATAATAATTTCTACAGTGTATAATCTTTCTAGAGTGTTAAAATTATCCACTGTATTATAACATTCTCACAACATAAAGACACATTGTTTTTCACTGAGTCTGTGTTGTCCATCTGTGTGCTTATACCAGATAGTCTTGACGTGATTCATCTCTACAAATGTACAAAACAAACTAGAGTCCGTGCAAGAATCAACATGGCTGGGACCTAAAGCTGCTGGTCCCACAATCGAGTTAGGTTAACTTTATTGTACTTAACCTTGTTAGTGTAGTTCTGGTTCCTTTAAGAAAACCTCATGTGTTGGAGGGACTGAGGGAGGGAGGAGGGCGGAGGGAAAGAGAGAGGGAGGGAAAAGGCAGGGAAATGAAGAGGAAAAAAGGAAATGAACTAGTTAATGTGTGTGTAGGAGGGAATAAAGGAAATGAGAAGGAATGAAGGAACTGAGAAGGAAATAAAGAATATAAGTCATTAATCAACGTAGAGAGGTGGAAAGAAAATACTAACGAAAGTGTGAAGGAGGAACGAGAGGAGAATGGGGAGAGGAGAGAAGGAATGGTGAAGAAGGAAAATAAGCAATAAATGTAAGTATGGAAGAGAAAGTGAAACCGAATCTGTATAGAAAGGAATAACGAAACAGGATTAAGAAGGTGAAAGAGAAAAACGAAAAATAAGAGAGAAAGAAGAAAAGAAAAGAAGAATAAGAAGAAAAAGAGAAGAGAAAGAAGAACTGAAGAGACAACGAAAAAATAAAAACATAATATTGAATGCGAGAAGAAAGAAATAAGTACAGTAAACTAGAGGAAGAGGAGAAGGAGGGGGAGGGGAAGGGGGAGGAGGAGGAGGAGGATAAAAACAAGAACAAGAAGATGAACAAGAACAACAACAACATGGAATTTAAAAATAAATAGTAGATATAAGGAAATGAGAAGGGAAGAAAATGAAAAAAAGAGAGAGAGAGATAACGAGGGAGTGGGATGATGCAGGGGAAACACTAAGAAGAGGAAACACGAATGAGGGAAGAGGGGGAAGAGATAATTAAAAAAAAAGAAGAGAGGCAAGAGATAGAAACAGAGAAAACGTATTAAGAGACGCTAGGGAGAGAAAGAGAGAGAGACAATGCAGGAGAATCATTAAAGGGTGAGAGTGGGAGAGAGGAAGGGAGATCAAGTAAGAGGAAAAAAGGATAATAATTACCATAGATAGAGGAAGGGAAGATAAGGGCAGTAATGCAGGAAAAACTTAGTCGCTGATAAGTCGAGGATGTAATATTTGATATCTGAGAGTAGCTGAAACCAGGGCACATAAAACGTAACCTAACCTAACTTAATATAACCTAACTTAAGCTATAATGTGACCTTACTTAACTTACCTAACCTAACCAAACCTAATTTAACCTAATCTAAACTATCCCTACTCGAAACTGACCTAATCTAACCTACCCACCTAACCTAAACTACCATGATCTATTCCAACTCCTAGCCTACAGTAACGTTAACTTAACCAAACCCCACGATTTTGGCATGAAAAAAGGGGGGATCTGGTAGTGGTTTCGGCTTCAGGTTCGGTCTTGGTTTCAGGTTCGGTCTTGGTTTCAGGTTCGGTCTTGGTTTCAGGTTCGGGTTCGGTTATAGCTTCGGTTTCGCTTTCAGATTCGATTATAGCTTCGGTTTCGGGTTCGGTTTCTCATTACATTGACGACAAAGTATAATCTATGAGACAGGTTTTCATAATGTATCACCCGTTATTGTTTATCTTCCCCCGTAAGCGTATAATTTATCCCTAGGGTGTATATAATTTGTATATAATTCTCAGTACTTGGATCACCTATAACTTTCACCATTTTTACCAGCTGACAGCCTATCCAGAGTGAGGAAGGGAGTGAGGGTGATGGGCCATCGTAGGCTTTTAAAAAGATGAGAAAATTTGGACGTAAATGTTCCCACCCAAAAAATTTCCTTGAAAAAGGTTAGGTTAGGTGAGAACAGCGCCAGTATATAGATGTTTATAAAGTAACAAAAAGGGACAATAGCTACCATCAAGTCTGAGGGTCGGCGACCACTACCCACAGCTCTTAACATCTTTAAACAGTGTCTACCGTTACACATGTTGCACCTCTGAGGACGATAGCTTTTAGTTTCACCATCTTACAACTGCACATAAATCCTCGGCGAACTGATGAATTTGTTAAACTTTATCATAAGAACGATCCATCGGTAAAGAGAAAAATAACATTTTTATGAGGTTATGTCGTGAGGGAAGGCAAGTAAAGTGTTAGAGCATTATGATGTGAATTATCGCCCTGAGTATGATACTGTAGTGGAATTTTCCACTACAACTGCGTAACAGCCCACCACCAAGCGTATCCGCATTCCAATGTGCCGCCTGCCCTAGCAACCAGGCGAGAGCTGTCCCCAGATGTTACCGTATCTTAGCAACGAAACTATTCACCGGCTACTTCTCGGGTTTTCCCACCATGACTCATAGCGGCTGCTGCGGGGTATATAAGCTCTGTCTCCCCTTGAGATTCATTCTGACCATATTTCTTGAACAAGCAACATCTCCTCCAGCAAGCTCCACGCTGTTAACAATTCATTCAACCAGGAGGCCAGCAACAGGCAACACCTTCTCTAACGAAGCTCCTGCACATCTACCTCCTTCAACACGATACTCCCGAACGTCTTCTACTGAGCTGCTCCCCACCACACGGCATCGCCAGCACCAGACTGTCTATCATATAACTTATATATATATATATTATACAAGAAAACCACATTAGAGTTTCCTTCCATCCTGAGTGCTAGACAACTTTAATATCTCGATACCCCTACAATGGTGACTCCCGGAGATAAGCACTCACACGGGATGGAGGACGAACGGATCTCTCTGCCGATTTTCAACCACAACGTCGAGGACTGGCTCGACCATGTGGAAGCAGCCCTCGCCGGTTCACGAGCTACCGACGGACAAAAGTATTGCGCCCTGCTTTGTGCCTTACCCACGGAAGTGGCCACGCGGGTCTCACAAACCATTTCCAACCCTCCAGATCACAACAAATTCGCTACCCTGCAGGCTGCCTTGAAGACGTGTTATCAACAGACCAGCCCCAATCTCCTGCAAGATCTATCCTCTACCTCCCTCGGGAACTCAACCCCGGGACGTCTATGGGAGGAGATGTGTCGGCTGAACTCCCGTCACACGGACAGACTCCCCGACTCTATCCTGCGCCAGCTTCACGCACAAAAACTACCCACAGAAGTACGCAACATCCTGTCCGCAGTAGATTACTCTACGACACCGGAACTATATGCAACCGCGGCAGATAGAATTTTTAACGAATGCGCTGCTGCACCCCTTGCCGCCACGGTCACACCAGTACCTACCATCGAACTTGTAAGCCGGGTCAACACCCCTCAGCCGAGCAATACCTCACAAGACATCAAGGACCTGTTGCAAATTTTGAACCGCAGGATGGACACCATTGAGCAGTTCTGCTCCTCCATACCCGCTGCTGCGCCGGTTCCTGACACACACTACGCCCTACAAGTTCCGACACACAGCAGCCAACCCCCAGCACAACAAATTTACCCTCTGCTGGTATCACCAGACTTTCGGCCGCTATGCTCGAAACTGTGAGCCCTATTGCACCTATTCGGGAAACGGCAACACCGGAGGCTGGTAGACGCCTCGGCCTCCGTCCCTCCAGGCGTCTCATTACTGCGCGTCACCGACCGCACCTCCGGCAAGACGTTCCTCATCGACACCGGTTCATCTGTCAGCCTCATCCCTCCCTCACTACGAGACAAGTCAAAGCAACCCTCGTATGACCTGTTCGCTGCCAACGGTACCTCCATCGCCTCCTACGGCGTACGCACCCTCGCCTTAGACCTCGGTCTGCCCAAGACTCTGCGTTGGTTATTCGTGATAGCAGACGTGTCTCAACCCATCCTTGGTTTCGACTTCCACAAGCTCGGCGTCAAACCAAGTCATCTATGCCTCATTCATGAGCCTACAGCACGCAAGATCCAGGGTTCTCGTGCCAGACACACGGACGCTATCACCTGTCTTGCGCCTTCCAACGAGTTCTCCTCCCTGCTCGACGAATTCAAGAAGCTTTTCTCACCCCGAGTCTCCCTACCCCTACCACCTACGTCGGGAATTTTCCACCACATCGAAACCAAAGGACCACCAGTCTTTTCACGCCCTCGCCGCCTGCGCCCTGAGCTCCTGTACACAGCAAAAGCAGAATTCAACAAACTACTGCAAGACGGCATCATTCGCCCTTCAAGGAGTCCCTGGGCATCGCCTCTTCACATGGTTCCTAAGCGAACACCCGGTGAGTGGAGGGTGTGTGGCGACTACAGAGCCCTGAATCTCGTCACCAAACCTGACAGGTACCCTATTCCGCATGTCCAGGACTTTCACCACAAACTTCATGGCAAGACTATCTTCTCGAAGATCGACTTGGGGCGTGCCTTCCACCAGATCCCAGTAGCACCGGCAGATACCCAGAAGACAGCCATCACCACTCCGTTTGGACTCTTCGAGTACACTTTCATGAGTTTTGGCTTACGCAATGCAGCACAGACTTTCCAGAGGTTCATGGACCATATGCTTCGCGACCTCGATTTTGTCACCGTCTACATTGACGACATCCTCGTCGCATCTTCGACGCCTGCCGAGCACCACCACCACCTACAACTCCTTCTCCAACGCCTGCAGAACAACAACATGAAAGTTCATCCTGCTAAGTGCGTCTTTGGAACCTCGGCCATCGATTTCCTCGGTCACAGAGTCTCGCCCAGTGGCATACAACCCCTACCACAGAAAATAACCGCGATTAGGGAGTTCCCCAAACCTGAAACGGCGAAGAAACTCCGGGAGTTCCTGGGTTTAGTCAACTACTACCACCGCTTCATTGACAAAGCTGCCACCGTCCTAGCCCCCCTACACGACCTTCTCAAGGGACGCCCAAAGAAGTCTCACAAGTCTCTCATGTGGACTCAAGAGGCTACTACGGCATTCACCACTATCAAACAGCACATCACACGCCTCACCCTCCTGGCCCACCCCGCACCTAACGCCCGGACCACTCTCACAACAGACGCTTCTTCTACTGCAGTGGGCGCCGTCTTACAGCAGGAGATCAACGGAACTTTCATGCCCGTTGCTTTCTTCTCACAACGGCTTCAACCACCACACCTCAAGTACAGCGCTTTTGATCGAGAACTCCTGGCCATATACTTGGCTGTCAGACATTTCCAACACTTCCTCGAGGCCCGTCAGTTCACCATCTTCACTGATCCCAAGCCCCTCGTCCACGCCTTCGCTTCAGCTTCCCAGTCACATACACCTCGTGTCCTGCGCCACTTGGCTTACATCTCGGAGTTCTCCAGCGACGTCCAACACATTAAAGGCAGCCACAACGAGATCGCCGACGCCCTCTCTCGTTGTATATCCACCATTCTTCCCTCATCTCCACCCATTGATTATGGGCAGCTAGCCGCGGCTCAAGAGAAAGACGAAGACCTGGCAGCATACAAGACATCCCCCTCAGGCCTCATACTCCAAGAACTCCCTCTTCCTGGCACAAAGATAAAATTGTGGTGCGACGTATCCTGTGGACAGCCTAGACCGTTCGTGCCTCACATCCACCGCCGCGCTGTTTTCGACCGCATCCATGGTCTCAGCCACCCGGGTGTGCGGGCCTCCCAGCGCCTCCTCACGCAACGTGTCGTCTGGCCCGGCATCAAGTCTGATACTAAGAAATGGGCTGCCCAGTGCCTGGCCTGCCAGTCCTCCAAAATACATCGTCACATACGGGCCCCCTTACAAGCTTTTCCTATTCCCAAAGGCCGTTTTCAAGTAGTTCACCTCGACATCGTGGGACCTCTACCATCATCCTACGGTAGCACCTACATCTTCACCTGCATCGACCGTTTCACCAGGTGGACAGAAGCAATTCCCATGCCCAACGCTACAGCAGAGACTACTGTCCGCGCCTTCATGTCCGGTTGGGTTTCCCGTTTTGGCCCCCCCCCGCAACCGTAATCACTGACCGAGGAGTACAGTTTGAGTCACAACTCTGGCAGCACCTCCTACAGTTCCTCGGCACGTCTAGACAACGCACTACAGCATACCACCCTCAAGCCAACGGCATGGTAGAACGTTTTCACCGGCAGCTGAAGGACGCACTCAAGGCACAGCACGACCCTTACAGCTGGACTGATGCACTTCCCTTAGTGCTCCTCGGCATCCGTGCGTCACACAAGGAGGATATGGATTGTAGCCCAGCAGATCTGACACTAGGCGAGCCCCTTCGGCTACCCGGGGATTTCTCACTCCCTCCTGATCCCAACCAAACCACTCCAGCCTTTCGTCACGACTTACTCCAAAAGCTACGACAAGCAGTTTCTGCATTCAGAGCTACTGCTCCACGCCAGCCTACTCGGCGCCCTGAACACATCCCTCCTGCACTACTCACAGCCGAGTATGTTTTCGTCAGGCATGATGCTCACCGCAACCCACTACAACGCCCCTACGATGGACCCTTCCAGGTGGTTACCCGTTCTGCAAAGTTCCTGACAATTATCCGGAATGGCAGACATGACACCGTCAGCATAGACAGAGTCAAACCGGCCGCCTTACCCGTCGGGCCCCCAGCCCAGCAGCACCATCAATAAACTACGCCTGCACCAGTCCACCCGCAGTTACCACCGGCAGCAACACCACACCCACGACATTTCTGGGCACCCTCTTTTCACCCTCATGTACAACCTGCTCCTGTCATAGAACCTGAACCTGTCATAAACCTCCCTCCTATCATAGAACCTGCTCCTGTCATAGACCCTCCTCCTGTCATAGAACCTGAACCTGCTCCTGCCATGGACCCTCCTCCTGACGCAGCCCCTGCAGCAGCAGGAGCACAACAACCATTGCTTGTACAACCTCCTCTAATCCCAAACCCTCTTTCTCCTCCTAATTCTCCCACAGGTTTTGTGTCACTGGACGGAGTTGTTACACGTAGCGGTCGAGTCGTACATACACCTGCCCGGTATGTGTTATGTGTGGGACATAACCCGGACAACATCCAGCATCCCGCCGCGCCTGGAGGGGAGGGGGAGTATTGTAGTGGAATTTTCCACTACAACTGCGTAACAGCCCACCACCAAGCGTATCCGCATTCCAATGTGCCGCCTGCCCTAGCAACCAGGCGAGAGCTGTCCCCAGATGTTACCGTATCTTAGCAACGAAACTATTCACCGGCTACTTCTCGGGTTTTCCCACCATGACTCATAGCGGCTGCTGCGGGGTATATAACCACATCCATCCCGATTCGCCAGCCAGCCTTCGCCGTGAACGGACCTCTCTCTAGAACCTTCACTGCTAAAGCCTGCCAGCCTGTTTTTCAACCGTTGACGACCTGAACGAAAATCGACCACCTCACCACCATCACTACACACAACCGGTAAGCTCGTTGCAGACAACGCCCTTTTTGTGCTTCCCTACTGATCAGGGGTGACTCCTGATCAGAGGCGGCCCTGATCGGGTGATCTGTAACGGCTTTCTGTAGCGGATTTGGGCCGCGATCCCATTGGTGTTACTTGCACCTCTGGCTGTTTACCTTGTTCTTCCTTCTTTTTTTCGCTCTGGCCTGGGGACCTGCACCCTAGAGGTGTATTCGTCCTTGGGTCCCCCCTGTAACTGTTCACCTCCACTGTAGGGGTTTGTGAACACGGAAGGGGGTAGGAGCAGAACCCACTCCTCCGCCGAGCCTTCCTGGGAAACCGTGATCGTGCGTGTTCCACCTGGGAAGGGGGTCGCAAATCCTTAATCCTCCACCCCTCCCCCGAATAGGTACACTTCAAGTTCACGCCTATAAGTGAGCATTCAGTAACACTAGGGAAATAGGATCCCCTGACGGGGCTTTCGGGACAGTGTTGCGGGAACCACTCTACGACCACTCGACCAACAAGTGGCGGTGGGGAGTGTTGTAATTCTTGTAACAAACTCTGTCCTGGAATAGGTAGGTCTCAAGTCTGAAATCACGCAAGGGTGGCATGTCCACCACACACCCTCTAGAATGAGGGCACACCGGATACGGATACGCTCCCATGAAGGGGGCGTGACTGACGGAAGAAAAAATGAATTAGCAAGACTCCTTACTTCAACACTACTGATCAAAATTTCAAACCTTATCACGACCAAGGACTCCTTCATCGCCCTGTGCCTGACTGAAAATGATGTTGACCAACTCCTATCGAACGACAGCACAAGGAAACTGAAATCCGCGAAATTCGAAGTTGCAATCCCTCCTCAACTCCGAGCGAGGAAGTCAATCGTGATCAAAAAATTAGATAAAGCAATCACTGAAGAATCTAGCGAACAGGAATTGGCATCTGATATAGAAGACAAAAATGAATGGGCCAAGGTGGAGGAAGTTGTCAAGCTGCCCAGACTGCCATCCATGCTGAAAATACGGTTCACTGAAATAGCCATGGCCCAAAAAGCAATCCAGGAGGGACTGTGTCTCTCCTACTACCACGTCAGCAGCAGCCAGGTGGAGCAGGAGGAATTCTTCCCCATAACTCCATGCTGGAATTGCTACCAATATTCACACATGGTAACAGACTGCCCTAACAAGGACACTAAGCACTGCTCAGAATGCGGGAATAAGGGACACACCTTCAGAGAGTGCAAAAACAAAGACAACCCCAAATGCCTAAACTGCGAAGGGGATCACAGAACACTGGCTACTCGCTGCCCCATACGAAAAGCGATAGTCAATCAAAAGAAGGAGAAGGAGAGGGAGAAGACACAGGAACAGCAAAACAAGACATACTCAGCTGTAACCAAACTAACCAGAGAAACGACAAAGATCCTCGAAAAAGTCGCCACACCACCCCCCGCAAACCAACCTATTGTGCTTCAGCTTGGAAATAATCTTTCTGTAAAAATAATGACATCCATAATCCACGCCCACATAATGAATATAGCCAGACCTGGAACTTTCGCCAAGGCAGCAAGAGACATGTTCGCCGCCAACAATCTGCCAGATATGGAATTCCCAAATGATGTGCCTTCCTCTGAAATCTTCAACTTCATTTACAAATCAGAGAGCACTGAAATCCAAATACCAACAACTCACGAACCTTCAACTAACGAACCATCAACACAAGAACAGACTACCTCAAACATACAACCCGAGCCAGCAAGCGATGAAGAATCAATGGAAGACTCAAGCGAAGATGAAACCACCACAATAACAGAACAAGCCGCCAGAGTCAAAACCCCAAAAAAGAACCAAACAGGAACTAAGGCACCACCTGCTACGGAGAACAAAGACCTAGGGCATGAAACTGGTGTCCGATTTTACTCCACTACAGCTCCTCCCATAGTCTCAACAGAAAGACTATTGGCAGAAATAAGGCAAGGCAAGATCAAATACACATACTCAGACAAAAACCTAGATGACTCGCATATTGAAACACTAATCAAGAAGGGAAGAATCCTCACAAAACACAACAGAATAGAAAGAGTTGATCAGTCAACATATAAAAAGATCCGCTTGGGCCTGGACAGGAGGCTGTCAGGGGAGCACCGGTCAGCAAAAATGGCGCAAACCAGCTCTAGACACCAGCCTTCATAATAAATAAGCTAAAAATAATCCAACACAATGTCTTAGCATGGATCCCACAAAGAGCAAGCGAATTATACAACACATACCGTAACATAGACCCAGATATTATTCTCATCAATTCGCATGGAAAGAAAAACTCAGAAAAAATAAAACTATTTAACTACACAGTATACCAAAAAAACAACCAAGACACACCACATGTTGGAATAGCCATAGCCATCAAACGAAACATACAACACACGATACACGACTCATTTCAGGAAAACTTTCTGGCGATCGAAATTAACTGCCCAACAGGACCTATTATAATCGGCACCTGTTACCTCCCTCCAAGAAGACCCATATTCCCATTAGCAGACATGCTCAAACTCCTGAGAAGAAACATACCAGGATATTTCTTGGGTGATTTAAATGCTCGACATCGCGTCTTGGGACACCAGGACAACAACGCCGTGGGCAAGATTTTAAACACATTACTGAGTCACGGCAACGCAATTCACCTCGGCCCGGAATTCCCCACATACATCAGTGCAGATAAAATCGGACATCCAGACATAGTATTAACAAACCAGCATCATCTTAACCTGCAAATGGAACCCGGCCCAATAACCACCAGTGACCATCTCCCTATCGTAGCCACACTCTCCACGTCGCCAATTCAGATCCCTGCCAGGACGAGATACAGCTACAGCCGATCCAACTGGGAGGAATTTCAAAATGAGTTAAGCAACCACCAAATAACCCGGCTAAACAACAAACACACCTCCCAAATAGACAGCACACTGGAGACATGGTACGGAAACGTGATCCAAGCAATGGAACACCACATACCCACGACCACTCACCGCACATTACCACACCCCCAATACACACATCAATCAAGAATTTTACAGACACAGTTTAGTAACTTATTCAAATTAATCCTAGAACATGGATGGACGCCAGAATACAGAATACAATATTACACCATACACGATCAACTAAGAGACATGTCCAAAGAAGCATACGTGAATAACTGGGAGAAATTAATAACAGACACAGAAGCAACTTACCACAACCCGAAAAAATTCTGGCGAAAAATTAAAAACCTAATGGGAATCTCAAGCAACGAGTCAAACTACATTTTAAATAGCAACCAAATCAAATTAACTGAACCCAAAGAACAAGAACCTGAATTCAGAAAATACTGGAGCAAAATTTTTCAAATAAGCCAAGAAGACAGCCTGAACTTCTGTATGAATACCGAGCAACAAGTAACCAATCACATGACACACACAACCCACATCTGGCACCCAAGTCCCAGCATAGACACACACGCTTTGGACGATCTTTCCACACTGATTCAACCAATCACCGCAGAGGATATTCAGAAAACAATAATCAGTTTCAAAAATAAGGCCCCGGGCATCAGTAAAATTAACAAACCCATACTCCAGCATCTACCAATCAACATGATACACCAACTCAGTCACATTTTTAATGCAGCACTTGCCTCTGGCTACTTCCCAAGAAAATTTAAAACAGCAATCATCAGACTTATATCAAAACCAGGTAAATCCCCAACCCAAGTAGCAAACTACAGACCAATCTCTCTCCTAGAAATACCGGGAAAAATCCTAGAAAAAATAATTAACCGCCGACTGAGAACACACCTCGAATTGGAGGAGAAATACAACCCCAGACAGCATGGATTTAGAAAACATAGAGGAACCCATACAGCCTTAGCCCTAATTTACGAAAACATAGCAAACGCGATGCACAACAACGAACAATGTAACGTAGTACTAAGGGACGTAGCTAAAGCATTCGACAAGGTCTGGCACCTAGGACTCAAATACAAAATTACCACCCAAGAACTTCCCAACAACTTTACTTCCTTTCTTTGCAACTTCCTCGACAATAGAGAGGCCAAAATTATCATAGGTAACCACACAGGCCCAAGCTTCAAATTATACAGCGGAGTACCACAGGGAAGCAACCTCTCGCCAACACTCTACACAATATATACGGCGGACATGCCACCTCCGGTACACGGGGAATACGTAGCTTATGCTGATGACGTCACCCAAATCATCCGACATCCAGGCAAGGGCAAACAGATGATGGCAAGGATAACAACCCACGCCATCGAGCAAATCAACGAATATGAAAAAAAAAATGGAAAATTCAAACCAATACACAGAAACTCATGATAATACATATTGCCAGAAAAAAACCTACACCAATCACAGTCAACAACGTACCTATACAATACTCCAACCAAGGTAAAATTCTGGGACTCACAATAACAAGAACAGGCATAGCAAAACACGTAAAACAACGCAAACAGACTGCCCAATCACAACTCACGAAACTGAGACGATTCAGCAAAATGGACACCAAAATTCAACTACACCTATACAAAGCACTTATCCGCCCACACCTAGAATATCCACCAATACCACTCAACACGATCAGCAAATCCAGTCAACTTAAACTTCAAGCAGTACAAAACAAAGCTATCCGTAGAGCATCAAAGCAACTTCCGCCATACACCACCAAAATACAAGAACTTCACGAATTATTCGATATCGAACCACTGAATATACGTACACACAGCCAAGCACAGAGAGTATGGACCAAACTTGAAGAGATGGAGGACCCATTATTCTCCAAGTTAAAGAAGAAGGAACAACTAAAATACACAGCTGGTGGCCTAAGAGCTTCCATGCTGACATTACAGAACAAGAACCACTCTACACAAAGAGATAAACAAATAACACTACCACCGGACAAATAAAAATTAACACTCACTAAAATAATGAATATCTAGCTAGCTTAACTCCTCCCCCCTCCCTCCTCAACCTCCTTCCCTGAGCGGACGGGCCTGTGCTGCACGCTGCCGCCACCCAATCATTTCAACTCGTCTCCGCTAGGTGGACAGCCCACCTGCTATCTACCCCTCCCACTCTTCTTCCCGTTTCCACGCTTTACTTCTCTCTCTCTCTCCTCTCCTTTCCCAGTGCAAAGTCATTTCTTTACTTCATTATCATCATCATCACGAGATTCATTCTGACCATATTTCTTGAACAAGCAACATCTCCTCCAGCAAGCTCCACGCTGTTAACAATTCATTCAACCAGGAGGCCAGCAACAGGCAACACCTTCTCTAACGAAGCTCCTGCACATCTACCTCCTTCAACACGATACTCCCGAACGTCTTCTACTGAGCTGCTCCCCACCACACGGCATCTCCAGCACCAGACTGTCTATCATATAACGTATATATATATATTATACAAGAAAACCACATTAGAGTTTCCTTCCATCCTGAGTGCTAGACAACTTTAATATCTCGATACCCCTACAATACCAAACACCTGAGAATAATAAATTAACACCCTGAGTACGATACCAACCCGTGTATAATGAACTAACCCTGAGAACTAGATATCTTATCCCGCATTCTCTTGCTCAGTATAGAATCAACTTGTCTAACAAAATCTTCATATAAATAAGCAAGATCGAATCAATATAGATCTGTATAAAGATTAAAGGTAAAATCTTCAAGGTATTTTAATTAGTTTCTATCAATACTTCTTACTGTAACAGGTAGATGGTGTGCTGGAAATTCATTTTGTTCGTGGAGGTTTAGATGTACTCAAGGTGTGAAAATGTGAGCTTTTGAGAGTAAAATTTTGAGTACATTTATGAGGGTGGACTTTTACGCAAGCTTTTGAGAGAGAACTTTTGAGAATCAGAGCTTTTAAAGACGTGAACTTGGCGACAAATAAATGTATTGTGATATGTTTGTAGTTTTTCTCTAACGATCTACATGTATACATCTACAGAACGCGGCACCATATTAACCAACAACACAAATGAGAAAAAATCCCTATAGCTGTACTGTTGTTTCTGAATAAATTACTTCACTATCCAAAACCTTCGCTTCACCCTCAACTCATGCTATCCAGATCATCCAATCACTTTTAATTAAGGTACAACAGACTCCCGCTTCAAACAACATATAGCAAAAAGAAAAAGAAAAGTATACAGAAATTTCTCCCCATATATTTTGTTTTCTTCATTTTATCGATTTTTTTTCCGGCACCTTTTTTTTTTTTAACCACGTGATGACAATTATTATCTTAGTATTTTATGATTATATCTGGGTTTAACGGTATACACGTGTGAATAATCTATATGCCCATAAAAACGGCATGTAATGTATTTCAAAATGAGAATTAGTTACAGAACAGCAAATTCACTATAATTTTCGCCCTCAAACAAACCATCATCTATTGTGTATCAGTAAGTAACCGGATTAATCTGTCTAGGTTACCGGTAGGTTAGTTTTGGTTAGCTTAAGTTAGGACATGTGATTAGGTTAGGTTACGTCATAGTTAAGTTAGGTTAGGTTAGATACGGTTAGATTATATTACATTAAGTTAGGAAACGTCCGGACAGAAGACCAAACTAACTCGCTGCTCCGGTGTCGTGTTTAAGGCCGCATTCTGCCACCCTCTTATCGACTGAAAAGACCAAGTAATAACTGCCTCCACTATATGGGGCCAATTACTGAAAATATTCACCATGAACAAGTGTTACTGCGCCTTTGTAGTTGGGACACTAATACCCTGCCATAGATTGTAGATAACTTAAGCATTGGTGATCATAATCATCTTATTTGACCGATCATGTGGGCTGTAAGATGTGAATGGATCTCCGTATACTGTGCTACACGTGTGGGGGGACCTTGTGTCTCAAGTCCTTCTGCTGTGGTATACAAGATGGCGCCTGGCTATAAATAACAGTAAATAAATAAAAATCTGTATATGACCGAAACTAAATATAAAAGATCTCGGCCACAAGTATTAACAAAAATATTTAAGAAGTAATCACACACTGGAGAATAATCACAGAAATATTGAGGTGGTGAAGGCGTTAGACCACAACTACACAGATAACATAGCAAATTATGACTCCAGAACATAATGAAGACCTCAGACCACAAATAGATATACAATTACAGAGCAAGGGATCACCCCCAAAGACCACAAGGGTATATAGAAGCTCTGACAAAGACTCCAGTAAACAATATAGAGAAATACTTCGAAGACTCAAAACCACAACACAAACCTTTTTTATTCAAACCCAAAACCGCAATAGAGATACAGTATATTTCTATGATCTCAATCAAGAATTTTCTGTAAGGCCGAAAACCGCAAGAAGTGTAGTAATTATTGAAGAGATAAGATAAGCCCTGTATATAAACGTGCCGATAATTAAAAATAAATAAATAAAAATTTGAAAGTTTCCTGGGAATTATTAACAAGTACGACCAAGGTAACAAGGAAAGTAAGAATTAACAGAAAGTAAATCCCCAAGTAAAAAGGTGCGCGGCAATTATTAGAAAGTACAAAAAAAAGAAAGTTGCCCATGAATTATCAGAGAAAAAACCCGAAAATGAAAGGAGTCTAGGAATTATGTGGAACAGAGAGAGAGAGAGAGAGACAGACCGCAAGACTTGTCATTGTAAAATAAGAACAGATACAGGAAGAACTATATTTAAATTATCAAAAATTAAATAAAATTAGACAAAAAGAAATTTTCCTTGGTGTTGTTAGAAAGCAAAAATCATGACAAAGACGAGAAAAAAATATTAGGAAGTGTAACCCAAGACAGAAAGGCATAAAGAAACTCTTAGAAAGTAAAACCCGACACAAAATGGTGGATAGAAAGTATTAGAGAATGTTTACCTCGGCGGAGAAAGATGACCAGCTTAGGTTAGGTTAGGATGTTAGAAAGTTACACCCGAAAAAGAGAAGCTCACAGTACTCAATAGAAAGTAAAACAGACGAGAAGAAAGGCGCCACAAATGTTCTAGAAAGTAAACCAGAGAAAACATGCAGAAGAAGACGAGAGATTTAAACATTAATTAGAAGTGAAAACGTGATTAAAAATTACACATTAATTATCAGATTATCAAACCGTAGAAATAAACGGTCGATGGAATTAAAAAAAAGTAAAATTGAAGACGGAAAAACAAATATTATCTTCAAATGTAAAACTGAATACATAAAAAAAAACTAAACGAGAAATATATTGAAGGAAAAGATTTAATATAGAACGATAAAACAAGAATTAAAAAATGGAAAAGAGACACAGGCAGGAAACAGTAGAATCATTTAGCGAAGCATTGAGACTACAGAACTGGGGCTACATGTGAGAGTAGAATCATTTAGCGAAGCATTGAGACTACAGAACTGGGGCTACATGTGAGAGTAGAATCATTTAGCGAAGCATTGAGACTACAGAACTGGGGCTACATGTGAGAGTAGAATTATTTAGCGAAGCATTGAGACTACAGAACTGGGGCTACATGTGAGAGTAGAATTATTTAGCGAAGCATTGAGACTACAGAACTGGGGCTACATGTGAGAGTAGAATTATTTAGCGAAGCATTGAGACTACAGAACTGGGGCTACATGTGAGAGTAGAATTATTTAGCGAAGCATTGAGACTACAGAACTGGGGCTACATGTGAGAGTAGAATTATTTAGCGAAGCATTGAGACTACAGAACTGGGGCTACATGTGAGAGTAGAATCATTTAGCTAAGCATTGAGACTACAGAACTGGGGCTACATGTGAGAGTAGAATTATTTAGCGAAGCATTGAGACTACAGAACTGGGGCTACATGTGAGAGTAGAATTATTTAGCGAAGCATTGAGACTACAGAACTGGGGCTACATGTGAGAGTAGAATTATTTAGCGAAGCATTGAGACTACAGAACTGGGGCTACATGTGACGGTAGAATTATTTAGCGAAGCATTGAGACTACAGAACTGGGGCTACGTGTGACGGTAGAATTATTTAGCGAAGCATTGAGACTACAGAACTGGGGCTACGTGTGACGGTAGAATTATTTAGCGAAGCATTGAGACTACAGAACTGGGGCTACATGTGACGGTAAAATTATTTAGCGAAGCATTGAGACTACAGAACTGGGGCTACATGTGACGGTAGAATTATTTAGCGAAGCATTAATACTATATGATGTTGCTAATACTTGTAAGATTATAGATTAATTAGCTTATATATTTTGTAACGAATACATAGCGGTATATAGCGTACAGTATAGCTCAGTTATAAATTAGACAATACAGAAGGTAACTAATACTAAACGAGATACAAAGCGAAATATCACATGTAGTTCAGTTATACGTCATAGTAAATAATTAATATTACAAAAATACAAACACATACAGCAGGTAACTAAACATTAATACAGTAAGGTAAGAGAATGCACTACCTAACTCACTTGTACCATACACCCACCAATTCACCTCATGGCTGTATTCTCAGTACAGTGTATATATCAAAGACGATGATACAAGTCATTATAATGTAACACACCAAGTAACATACTTACCTGTCATTGAAGTAGCTCCTTGAATGACATAAAAGAGAGAAATTCATATTCATATAATGACCGCCTTATATATGCATCATAATAATAATAATAATAATAATAATAATAATAATAATAATAATAATAATAATAATAATAATAATAATAATGATTTTTTATTTATTGTTTTCTTAAGGTATGCGTTTCAAATACACAAAATAATGCTAAAAAGTTAATGTTATTTTTTGCATTTGAAATTAACTAAGTTTTTATATATTATGTAGAAATATCCAATAACATTAGTATCTCTAGAAAATATCGTCTTCATTATTATAACAATTTTAACGCCCCCCCCCCCAAAAAAAATACTTTACACAATTTTATCAAACAAATTACAGGGATAATTTTTCTTTTAATTATATTACACAAACATAGGATGAATATTATTACCATACTTTCATTTTGAATAAAATACACCACTAATATGTAATAAAAATATAATAATAAAAAATTATGGTAAATAGACCCAAAATATAAGCACTCGATAATACAGTGGTTCTCAACCTTGTTTGCCCCATGCACCCCTTTCACCATATGTCAGAATGTCATTGCCCCCTCCTTTCCAAGATTGTCTGCCTCAAAAAGTGCATTCCAAATAATATGCATATAATACTGAAAATCCTTTATTTTTTCCATATTAGTACATATACATTTACAATTTTACATGGATTATTTTTATAGTGGAGTTTTACAAATTAAATGCCAATTGAAAATGTTGATGGATTTATAAAACTTGAATAAAAGAAAATAGTTTTTTATATTTATAATGAATTACTTAACAGACCAAACTGAAGCATAATGCAATAAATAAAAAGTTCAATAGAATACCAGGATATTGTAAATTTGTAATTAATTTTATTCAGATGAAGATTACAGTCAATGAGAAACCTGTGATTGTTTTTTCTTCGCCAATTCTGGGATACGTGGAGGAGTGCTTGAAAGGGCACAACGCAGGTCATTTTCTACCTCTAATCTACTACGTTGCTTCGTTTTAATTTGCAACAGAGTTGAAAAGCCTGACTCACAAAGATATGTCGACACAAACGGAAGCAATGCACGGGTAGCTCTTTCTGCCACTTTTGGGTAGGAATCGCACATCAAGGGCCAAAATTCTGTGATTGATTTCTCATCGAACATATCTCTTGCTCCCGAATCAGTTTTCCCCCCCTGAAAACCTGAATCCCCCCCCCCTGGTTGAGAACCACTGCGATAATATATCCCTGTAAATAATCTAAATTACCATAGAAACTTTAACTATAAATACTCAGCGAATTAGGATCTAATTTATTCAATAAATTTAAAAAGCTCAGGAATCTACATAAACCTTCCATGTATATCTAAATATCTAATCCACATCCATGAAAAATATATATCGGTAACTCACCGCAAAAATCAATAGCTTAAGTAAAATTTTAAAATACATGACTGATAATGTCAGTGATAAGAATTAGGGTTTTATAATTAAGCCAACTGCATCACACATTTTACACCCAGACATACAGTACAGACCGTCACACACAAACACACAGAGCACCGATATACCCATAAATAACTAAGACCAACAGATATATATATTACACACACACAAACCGACACATTCACAAATATTAAAAAACACTCAAACGTATTACTACGAATATACACCGAGACGTACATGAATATATCCATATACACAAGAGCGCAGTACAAGTATAACAAATGCACACAGCAACATCACAAATATACACAACTGTATACACACACACACACACACTGTATACAACGAAAGGAATAAGTGCGTCAGAGCGGTAAGTTCATTATGTTTGAGGTTTGTTAGAAACTTTAGAACCAACACTTACATAGGAACAGTTATGGAGGTAAATACAGCACACAATATAAGTGAATATTATCAGTACTAATCTAACCTAATTTACGTAAAGCTTAATATGATAAATTAGCTAATTAAATCTTACAATAAATAGGATAAATTTGATCAAATATGCAAAAATTTCCACACACAATACTTTAGGGGTTCTCTTTCACTTTTATTACGGCTGTATACCTTTAATAGCCCCAGAGCGGCTCTTGACATGAGCCTAAACTTGTCATATGTGAGGATAAATTATTGAATATTTGGGGAAGAGTTTTTTTTAATTCTTAAGAGATTAAATATTCCCTGTCTCTCTCTCGGTCTGTCTATTTATCAACGCACTTGTCTATTTAATTCTTCATTCACCTTACCTCTCGCTTTGCATGTACCATTTTATTAATTTCTTCATCCATCTATCTATCCATTCATTCATATGCTTATCCATCCATCCATACATTCACTCATCCGTTTATCAACCCAAGCCATCCATCTACCCATTAATCTGTCCACCACTCAAAATATCCATCTATACACCTACCTATATATCCAAGCCTATATTATCCATCTATATACCTACCTATCCATCAAACTCACATCCCTAAAATATCCATCCATATATCCATCTACCTATCTACCTTTTTTTTATCAAATCCACCTGCCAAACCAATACCCACATCCCCAGAAAATATCCACCAACAAATCTACCCTTCTATCTACTCATCCACCAACCTATCCATCCAATACCCACATTCTCCCGCTGCAAAAAATATATACCCATCTATCTACCCCCCGTCCCCCCACAATCCATCAACCTGTACAGTATATCTCTCATACGCCATTTCCCATCGTGCAGGCGGGGAGAGGCGAGCAAGGAGGAGGAAATCGTTCCCCTGGCCCGGCTTCCCCCCCCCTCCCTCGCTGTCACGACCCATCACTACACACAACACTTCTACCGACATCTTTTCACGACATTTTCCGAAGGAGAGCACCACGTTGGGTTACTCTCCCATAATTGTTCTGGGCAAGGAAACGTTGTATTTGGTGGAATGGCTGTTTGGTTGGTGTGTGTGTGTGTGTGTGTGTGTGTGTGTGTCTCAAGCTTCCCGGGCAACACCTGCATATGAATGTGGTAATCATGGAGCAACAACACACAGATAACGGAGACGAGACGAGGCGAAGAGGAGAAGGAGGAAGAAAAATTAAAAAAGAAGAAGAGCAAAAGAAGGAAGAGGTGACGAAGGGAGAGAAGTAATAGGAGGGGAGAGAAGCAAGATCCTGGGAACATGAATGACGATGGAATGAAGAAGAGATGAGAAGGAGGAAGAGGAAGAAGAGGAGAGGAAGAGGAGGGGAGGATGGAGAGAGAAAATAGAAGAGGAAGAAGAGGAGGGGGTGAAGAGGAGAGGAAAAAGAAGAGGAGGATATTAACATATTCTCCTTCCATTACCAATACAATCTCTCTCTCTCTCTCTCTCTCTCTCAGGTATGTATACATGCAATTAGCCCAGACACACAAACACACGAATTCTCTGTTTACATAATGGTCTCCGTGGACACAAGGTAAAAATGGTTAGTGGTGATGAAGATCCTAACCAAATCTAACCAAACCTAACCTAACCTCACCTCGATACTATGATATATAACGATTAGTCGAAAGCAGTTTTACAGGCGTCCGTCAAATTTAATATATTACTAAACTGACTAACTGTATGACTGAATGACTAATTGACTGTCTGACTGAATGATTGACTGACTGACTGACTAAATAATCGACCAATTACATAACAGACGACTGACTATGGCTAACTGACTGACTATGACTGAATAACTGTGTATGGCTATGTGACTGACTGACTGACTGACTTTGACTGTATGACTGAATAACTGTGTATGGCTATGTGACTGACTGACTATGACTGTATGACTGAATAACTGTGTATGGCTATGTGACTGACTGACTATGACTGTATGACTGAATAACTGTGTATGGCTATGTGACTGACTGACTGTTACTCATCAACCCGCGCTGCCGCACTCATAATTCCCTTATTCTATCAATTTAATCCTTAGCTTTCTTTCAATACAGACACCGAACACATAATTTTTATATGACTAAAAACAATGTTAAATATAATCAAAATTTTCTTCATACATTTATTATATTTGTCTCTGCTGTAAATTTTCCACATATTATACAAACGTTTATTTTATACCGTAATCTGACGAAGTGAACTTATATAACAAAGGTCTAGTCATGGTGGAAAAAGTACTCCATTTTAGATTTTTTGGGGGGTCAAGGTATAACTCCAATCAATCAAACAATCACCAGCTACGAGGAAAAAAAATAATCGTAAGAGCTTTGGAAAAATTTCAGACCCGGGGGAGGGAGAGATAGAAGCGGCATGCCGAGCTCAATACTACTAGTCCAGGTGACAAAGGCCTGGTGAACAGTGCCACTACCACCCCCCCTCCGGACATCTAGTGCTACGCTACCACCGACACAGCCGCCATTACATCGTGTTCCCGGCCGCTACCACACCATGTTCAGATATAACACCACACCATATCCAGGTATAACACCACACCATGTCCAGATATAACACCACACCATATCCAGGTATAACACCACACCATGTCCATGTAAAACACCACACCATGTCCAGATATAACACCACACCATGTCCATAGATGACAACATACTATGTCCAGATATAACACCACACCATGTCCAGGTATAACACCACACCATGTCCAGATATAACACCACACCATGTTCAGATATAACACCACACCATATCCAGGTATAACACCACACCATGTCCAGGTATAACACTAAAATGTCCATAGCCGCCACTACACCATGGCCGTAAGGTAATATTAAACCTCAAGGCTCGTTTTTTCTCATATGATTATGATTTTATTACTATTAAGCTGTTCATCTCTGCTTGTAACTTTACTATGAAGGAAGGTTACGGCGCCTCCAAGCAATTATTCCGGACATAAACAAACAATGATATGACAACTACCACTTCTACCACTATTATAAATAACTTCCACTACCACGACTACTAATACCACCCTCACCACCACCACACCACCACTATGCCACCTTTACCACTATTATAAATAGCTTCCACTACCACGACTACTAATACCACCCTCACCACCACCACACCACTATGCCACCTCTACCACTATTATAAATAACTTCTTCTACCACGACTACTAATACCACCCTCACCACCACCACACCACCACTATGCCTCCTTTACCACTATTATAAATAACTTCTTCTACCACGACTACTAATACCACCCTCACCACCACCACACCACTATGCCACCTCTACCACTATTATAAATAACTTCTTCTACCCACGACTACTAATACCACCCTCACCACCACACCACCACTATGCCACCTCTACCACTATTATAAATAACTTCTTCTACCACGACTACTAATACCACCCTCACCACCACCACACCACCACTATGCCACCTTTACCACTATTATAAATAACTTCTTCTACCACGACTACTAATACCACCCTCACCACCACCACACCACCACTATGCCACCTCTACCACTATTATAAATAACTTCTTCTACCACGACTACTAATACCACCCTCACCACCACACCACCACTATGCCTCCTCTACCACTATTATAAATAACTTCTTCTACCACGACTACTAATACTACCCTCACCACCACACCACCACTATGCCTCCTCTACCACTATTATAAATAACTTCTTCTACCACGACTAATACCTACCTCCCCACCCACCCCACACACACCCACCCACTGCTGCCTCCTCTACCACTGTATAAATGCTTGCTACCTGACTA
>NW_024726970.1:0-12310 GCF_018991925.1 Homarus americanus
CCTCCACTCGTTGAGCTTGCACATACTGTCATTGACGACCTGAGTACTGACCAGTACTATGCTTACATGATTTGCAGTGCCATCAAAACTGGGGTCATGCCTGATAGACTTGCTTACCTGCAGATAGGTCCAGTCTCACATTCTAGGTGGCTCACAACGGCTCTCAGGTTCTGCAGAATTTGGGTCGCTCATCATAAACTGAAAGGGAACCAGCTTCACAACCTGAGACTTATTCTCCAATTCATCGTGAGTGTCTACTTGCCAAATTGGTTCAACACCAAGGTCAAGTCATCGTTCTCCGAAGGTCCGAGGCATGTTCTCTTCCAGCTTGAGCTCCTGAGGAGTCAGCCAAGGAAGGTTGTTCAGATTGTGGAGCAGACTGTGAGGAGATCTTCCTGGTATGTTCATCCCGAGGCAGTTCTGCAGACAATGCTCTGCAGTAAGGAGGAGGAGGAGAGAAGAAATTAGCGATAAAAAGATCTTGGATATAGGACTTATAGAGGGATCTGGAGCATGGCAGAATCAGTTGGTGACGATTCCTTCAGGGTCAGGAAGACACAAAGTCAATCTAGGTGCAAGACCCTCACTGATCTCATAGATCTGGATAACATCCAGGCTGGCAGTGATCCCCTCTTACCTGCAGCCTCACCAATGTTCCAAGTCAGAGCTTTCCTGGACAACCCCATGCATGTGTCCTGCTAGTATCCTTGCCAGGTATAGAGCGTTGTGTACAGCAGAGTGGCGAATATGATCACGTGTACAGCCAGGAGAGGAGGAAGGCTACATCCGAGCTCAGGTGGTCAGCAGGGTGATGAGTAGGGAAACAGAAGCAAGAAAGACATGTTCTCTGTTTCAATGCAACACCGGGTCGTAGTAGTAAAACCGGTTTTTGTATTTGATGATTTTGTTTTCAAAAGGAATATTAAATTTAATAAATGTGTCAAGATCATTCGTTTCACTATTCTGGATCATTTTCATCCTAATAAATTAACCTGATACATTTACTTTACTAAAAATAAGCTATTTAGTGGTGTTGGTAAAAGGGTGGGAATACTGAATTTTCATAAGATTTCAAGTTTAAATTTACCTAGCAAAAAATAAAAACTTTTCAAATCTGAAGATATCACATGATTCTGCATATAGAACTACATCATTCATACCATGGAATAAATTTTCAAACTCAAAAAAAAAAGTCCATATCAAGTATGATACACACCTAATATTGGTACTGTAATCGTAATTCATCGTACATCCTTCACGGGACAATTAACGTCTCACCTTAATAACACCTGAACCACCACCACCTACCTCCCCGGCCCGCCTCCACGGCCTCACTTGGGTTTTGGTTGTCCCAGCCATTGTTTAATTCGTGTCTTATTTATCTCAGGTATTGTTTCAGTCGTTTTTTTGTTTGTCCCAGCCTTTGTTTGGCGAGTTTCTTGTTTAACTCGTAATTTGTCTTTTGTCTTGTTTACTTTATTTACATTTTCAGTTATTGCTTAATATCCTGCATAGTTCACATTTGATCTCCTGCTCTGTTTGATGCACTTTTTGTTTACATCCTGTCTTGTATATGTGGTTTTATTTTCCTGTTAACGTGTGTCTTGTTTGCCTTACACCTTGTTTTATTATTACTATTTTTATCTAGTAATTTATTTTGTACTTTGTTTAACTTGTTTCTTGTGCTATGTTATAATATTTTGTCGAAATTGTTTGCATATGTTGTTTATTTCTTACTTGTTTCTCTTGCTTTGACTAATACTGTTTACCTTGTTTGTTTTAATGTTCAGTGTATATATTCGGATCTTGTTTACCACGTAGGTACCTTGTTTGTCTAGTCGCTCGGTTAAGAAAGTCTTCCTGTCAGTGTTATGTTGTTGTTGCCATATTTCTGTTGTCAACTCGAGCAGACTTCAAGTGTCGGTTAAACCACAGGTATGGCTGAGGCGTTGGTCTGCAGGTTTGTCTTAGTTGTGGTGGTGGTGTTGTTAGGTGTGGTGGTGGTGTGGTGTGTTAGGTGTGGTGGTGGTGTGGTGTGTGATGTGTTAGGTGTGGTGATGGTGTGGTAGTGGTGTTGTGTGTGGTGTTGGTAGTATTGTGTGTAGTATGTTAGGTATGGTGATGTGTTAATTGTGGTGGTGGTGGTATTGTTAGGTGTGGTGGTGGTGCTGATGTTGTGTCAAGTGTGGTGGTGTCTGATCCAGGGTGGCGGAAGTGGAGAAGGAGGAGGAGGTGAAGAAGGAAATGGGAAAGAAGGTGGTGGTGTAGGAGGAGGAATAAATTGTAATAAGAACAGACAAAGAAGAAAATAAGTAGAAAAGAAGAAGAAAATAGAAGAAAACGAAGAACGTGTTGGTAAGAGAGAGGAATCAGGGAGTGCCGAGGAAAATTAGTACAGAAACTGGGGTAGACAGAGGCAAATGGTTAAAGAACCTTGCCCATAGTTTAACCATGCCGGGGGATCGAACCCAGGTCCGCTCGCTTGCGAGGCGAGCTTGCTTGACCATTACACCACAGATACGAACACGTACGGCTCACCTGAAGATTAGTCCCTGCAGTTTATTTTACCCTAAGATTAACCTCTAACACTTTTTTGGGGAGATTAAGTTGGGTTGGGTTAGTTTAGATTAGATTAGGTTAGGTTAGGTTAGATTATAATTAGGGTGGTTAATCTTAAGGTGAAATAGCTGGACTAATCTTCGTTGATCCCATACAGTCAAGTTAACAAAATGCAAGCTGTATGGGATTAGATTTAACTATTAATCTATGTACTGTTACCAAACATAACATAATGTAACGTAACGTTACGTAATGTAATGTAACGTAACGTAATTTATAATAGAATAATATAAAAAATTTAAAACTAATGAAAAAATACAGCAAACGAAAAAGAAAAATGATTTGTCGATGTATTATTATTATTATTATTATTATTATTATTATTATGATTATGATTATTTATATTATTATTATTATTATTATTATTTATATTATTATTAATATTATTATTATTATTATTATTATTATTATTATTATTATTATTATTAAGCCCTAGTACATCGACTATTGTTAAGCCACCAAAGAATTACTAAAAATTTCGTCTTTTCCTACACCACTCAGTTTGAGTGTTCAGCCCCGCCCACTGACTACCGACCAGCCGCCATCATATTAATAACTTTCATTTTGTTTTAATTTAGTATTGATTAAATAATAGATAAAAGCCTAAATCGGTTGTGATATCTGCTATTATAAATTAATTAACGAATTTATATATTGTTACGTAGTACTATCTTATATATCGGTTCGCTAATATTAGAAAAGTGGGATCTTTTTAAGCGGAGTTTAAATGGCTGCCGGTGGACGTGTTGTTGTCAACTGGGGAAAGGATTTAAAGTGTAAGTTAACATGAACAACAGTGCCTTAGCGTGTGACTAAAAAGGATTAAAGTTTTTATGAGAACGCCAAGACGAGACGACAGTGCTCTGATATACAGTCGAGTTTAGACTAAAAATGGTTGAAAAACTTAGGAAAAGGATGGTCGTCTGGGCTCTGATTCGGTTGTTTGGGTAGAGCGAGGTAATCATTCGTCCTTTTAATTAGAAATGAACAGTACAAAATAAATGGAATGCTTTCTATCAGCGGTTCAGAAACAGTTGCATTCCAAATAACAAGATGTATATAAAAAACTGCCGACAAAGCGGTGCTCTTTAAGGGAAGATAATGCACCAAGACTGTAAGAGAAAGTTCACCTGACCATGACATCAGCCCGCAGTGTCTACCTCCTAACGCCCCTGGTATGTTATAGTCAATGAATCAACGGATCATTGCACATTTGAAGAAGTTTAACACGCCAAAGCCTCTTAATGGCATGTTAAATGCTGGTGAAGGTGGTGATCTCGACGCTGCACGAGGCTTCTGGATAAATTACAATATTTATCACACCATCACTGAACCCCGAGTCCTAGCCAGACGTTACACAAGCTACAGGTAATAGTGTTGTGGTGCAAACTATGGCCTTCAGTGGTAAATGAGTTAGAGGTTCACTGATTCAACTGTAGAAATCAAGTATCCTTGAAATAGTAAAATTGTTCCAGGGTTTGATGTCATGGACACCCAGGACTTAGATAATAAGCCTTGTGAAATTGTAAGAATCACATACAGCAGAGTTAGTTCACCCAGTTGTGGATGTGTTTTCCTAACTTTGCTGTTGGGGAAGTAAAGGTGGTCGAGTGTAGTATTGGTCACATTACCTTGTATACCTACAAAAAGCTTAACTCTCACTATGTTGTATCCATACTGACCTTAACAACTCGCCAGGCTTACTTGATCCACATTCACAAGAGAAGTAATTTTTCCCTGCCTTCGAACTGACTGACGAGGACACTAACCTGGCAAGGGGATTATAGGCACAAACCCACTTTAAGAGAAGTAAAAAACATGAATGACAAGTCTCTCGAGTCACTGAGGACCTGACCACCCACCACCAGCACCTGTACCACTTAGTCATACCTTAAGTGCAAACAGTCATTAGTGCATAATTTTGGCAACGATGTGTTTTTGGGCGCGGCCTTAATGACGACAGACAAAACGAACCAATTAAACCAAACCTAAAGATATTGAGATATTTTAAAGTTGAATTTGGTTGGGTGGTTTTGCTTATCGTCATTATCAGTTTAGTCATGGTTAGACCAGAACCTACATTGTTGTCAGAAATTTGTCATGAATAATTCATTTTAATAATTGTTAAGACCATTATCGCAGTCTTTAGCACCATGGTACCTGCAGTATCATACACTTACATTAAAACAAACTAAACCAACCAACTAAACCTACCTAATCTAACATTACCTAATATAACCGAACCTAACCTAACCTTACTTGGTAAAGATTCGAAAAAGGTCACTTTATTGGATTTTCGTCGGAAATTTATATTTTTCGATTTTCTTTTATACTTTGTGATTTCACTTGAAAATTTAATTTTTATCGCAGAGTGGGCAGGGCTTTGAGGTAAAGGGAAATCGTGAGGTAAAACACGCAAAACGCTGACGAAATTAAACCTAACCTAATTTAATTATCACAGAAATATTAGGAGTAATTTTTAAGAACGGGTGCCAGGGTTAAGGAGCCAAGTTAGGAAACATTCCAATAGAAGAAAACTTCTTCAGTTTAATTAAGAACATCCCAAAAATGGCGGAGGAAATAAATTTTTACCAAATAAAAAAAAATGATCAAGAACCAAACCTCAGTCAATCAAGTGTACCGTCCCCATATATATGAGGGTTGGCGACCACAGTCCTCCACTCTAAACTTTCTCGGACTGTTTTTAACAATCCCCCAAGGTTTTAATTTCATCATCCACCCCAGTCGTTGCCTTCCCCTGGCCCTTTTACCCTCAACTTTGTCCATTAATATTTCTGTTCTTATCCCCTCCTCCCTAATTATATAACCAAAGTATCTCATTTTTTTATGTACAGTTGGGGACATTTCCGACTTGTACACTCAGCGTTGTCAATCCATTCTTTCCGTGAGGTGTGAACCCCTGCGAGTATCTGAACGTGAATCTGAAGCCTCTAAGTTACTCGGTGAGACTTGAGGTGCACACAGTAGCCTGGGACCACAATGATATAATTTGTCTCCATACATGTGCCCGGCAACGTTGACATAGATAATTAGTGTAGTATGGACGCTTTTCATTCACCTAACGTGGAGTAAATAATACCTGTCCTGCAGTGACAATGTAATGCTGAAAAAGGAAAAATCTACCACTTTTATCCTCAAGCAAAGTCTAAGGTGTTATAGTGCCAGGCTTTATGGAGTGTGGTGTGGTGGTGGCGTGGTGCCTAGGATTGTGAGACAAAGTCAATAGTCTTGCCTGCCGCATTTCTGTCCAATCACCTAATTTTCTACTTGTTTACCAAATCTCACTTACGTAACAGGAAATGCATCACCTCTGATCATTACACACATATTTTCACTATTAATATTGTATAGTATATTTTTGTAGCGTACACAAAAAAAAAACACTCATAAATACAATTTCTCTTCATTCCTAGGCACATTTCGTCATGGCTCAGGTTTATCCCAAAGTTGACATGAAGAGCATGACTAATGTCCACATACTATAGCAGACAGGCTGTAATAATGTTTTGTTATTTATCTCAATGACACTACAACCAAATGGTAAGTATTAGCATTCAGATCTTGAGTATTTCTTACATAACACAACAGTGTGGCGGTGCAACTGTCCCCTATCCTCTGTCCAGCGCACAGAGACCTCCCCTTCCCTACGTCCCCTTACGTCACACCACCTCCCCTAAACATCCCCCTGACATCATTTCGGTTATTTACATTAAGAGAGTTACAGGGTGTATTAAAAAGGTGTTTGAAGGCTAATTTTGTTTTTCAATTTCTGTGTGTGTGTGTGTGTGTGTGTGTGTGTGTGTGTGTGTGTGTGTGTGTGTGTGTGTGTGTGTACCTCGTCACACATGACAGCCTTTACATCAGACCTGTGTGGTCTGTCATCTCTCCACCTCGACCCTCCACATAAAACCTTCACTGGACGAAAAGCTTATAATTTTTAGCCCCTCTCCTCAGAGTTATGAGTTAGTGTTAAAATGTATTATAATTGACCTTCCTTTAGTTTCGTTTATCTTGGTGTGTGCTTAAGAAAATACCTAATGTTATATGTAAACAGTTCCCGTAGTTTGATATATACGTTATGTCAAGGCGTTCGGCCTCGTTATACACCATACACAACACTGTATACTCGTACTATACTGTACACTGGTGTATAAAGAAAATGTTGTTGACTCTTTTTAGTTTATAAAATAGAAATAAACAACTTGAGATAAATAAAACTGTGGCCCGTTTTGACAGCCATACCTCGCTCACCGGGCCAGACACTATACCTACGGCCAAACTTAACTTAACCTAACCTAACCTAACCTAACTTAACCTAACTTAACCTAACAATCAAGTGGTGATATTTATAAACTACATTCCCGATGAACTTCAAAATAAATCGTAACTTAATTATTTTGGGTGTAAGAAATAACCAAAAACAATTTACGGACAAAACGTTGATGTATTGAAGTAAAAGTTCGTAATTATGGGGGAAATTGTCCTATATATAAAGGTAAGATTTAGTAATGAGTAAAGATCCTATGCAGGAATATGTAAAACCTGAAATATTAAATAGAAAAAGATTTGACTCAATGTGACTCCTAAGTACGTAGAGAAATAAGTGTAAGAGAATGAGTAGAACAAAATAACAATACGGGGGGGGTGTTAACTTATAAGGGATAAATGACCAACACGATAAAGACACAACTAACATGTAATACACAGAATAGGAGGGAGGTGTACATGGTTTATGACAACTACCTCTGCTGTTGACCTACCTACACACACACACACACACACACACACACACACACTTGATGTTACGTAACTATTTTGTTAATTATTTCTCAATAGTTTATACATATTTAACAACATAAGGGGAACTATCGTACAAAGATATATTACTGGTGTTTAATTCAGAAGTTTCCAAGAGTTATGTCAGATCATGAGAGAGAGAGAGAGAGAGAGAGACGTGTATCTAACTCCGTTTTACCACAGAGAGAGGTGTCTGTCTGTGTCACGTGATGGTAAACATGTTATATAAGGTTAGGAAAGCTGAAATACTTATTAAAGTGATATGTGATAAATAACATTGATTAATCAGCTATGTTATTCAGAAACACATAAATAATGTGTAGCGATAAACATATACAAAAACTATATATTTTCTTTTATTGGTGATATGTCGTTATATAGACAATGTGATCGTTTAATATGTCGTAATATAACACTGTAATCGTTTAATATGTCGTAATATAACACTGTAATCGTTTAATATGTCGTAATATAACACTGTAATCGTTTAATATGTCGTAATATAACACTGTAATCGTTTAATATGTCGTAATATAACCACAGTGTAATAGTTTAAAATTTATGAAAACTTAATACCTTAATTCAGCCAAATGCCATAAGAGAGACGAGACCTGTCAGACAATAAGCCTGACTGAATAATTTCCTCAGTAACATACAAGTGAACCAAACTTGGGTACTACACAACTACAGTATCACTCAATGACTTATTTTACACTATATCTACTACCACTTAACATTTCTATATCAGTTCAACAACCATCACTCAACCTTGTTCCATTTTATTTAAAGTTCGTTAATCAATAAGAGGAATTATTATCACAACACAAGCATTCTTTAATCAGTCTCCATTGTGAATCATTTTGCTGGGGTGTGTGGGAGGATTACGCTGGATAATAACTTTAGTGTTTTGTATATCCAGAAGAATCTTAACTCCAGCTTACTCCAACTAATAACTAACCTAATCTAACACAACCTAACCTCATCTAATCTAACCTAACCTGAAAATCTCCACGACAACTTACTCCAACTAATAACTAACCAAACATAAGCTAACATAATTACAGACAGATAGACACACACACACACACGCACACACACACACACACGCACACACACACACACACACATAAACCATAAATATGTTATATGGAACATAAATATAACTTCCAAAATCACTCTCATATACTTCCTAACCGCGGCCTGACGAAATAGTACACCTGTAACGTTCTGTCAGGGCTCAGGTCGAGGCTCCTCCTTACTGATCATCTATACGTGTGTGTGAGTGTGAGATGTTTCCTAGTATGTAATAAAAAGGCGGGGATCCGCTTTTGAATTTTGCCACATACAGCGGCTAGTTTATTGTGCACCCATATTCATCCCGTGAACGGTAGCGTAGGCAGATTATAGTTAAACAGTAGAAGTCAGAATATTATGGCACTGAATGTTAAAAACAATATATTTCCAAAAAATTATTTGTTTAGTTCTGTACAGTACATCGCCCTCTCCCTCAACCTGCCATTATTCAATAAATTATTTGTTCCCTCGTTCTAACAAGAGATACACGATAACATATCCTATTTGAAGATAAAAATACACTGTCCAGGAAGAGTCATAACAAACTTGGGGGTTATCTGAGAGAGAGAGAGAGAGAGAGAGAGAGAAACAATACCTTCTACAGTACAGTTATATACTATGACCACCATGACCCACGGAGATCTGTACTTCTTGGCTCCTGACCTCTGTTGACCTTGTGTATACTCACCCAGTTGACCTTTCCTGCCCTATCTCGCCCATTCCTCCTACAGTCAAGGGCTGGGGGGCCGAGGGGGGGGGACTTAGGGGAATGGTTCTGTAAGCATAGTTGAGGTTAGGTTAGGTTAGGTTCAAATGAGTGATAGATCAGGTCCCATGGTTAGTTTATCTCTCTCTCTCTCTCTCTAACACATATATATCCCTATTCTGTAAAATCGTGTGGTTATTTATATTTACTCACTGTTGATATTCTGGGAGAGAGAAAGAGAGAGAGAGAGATGTAGATTGAGAGAAAGATATTATTGAGAGAGTAGACGAGGGAAATAGACTGGAGAGAGAGAGAGAGAGAGAGAGAGAGAGATGTGAATTAGTGTTTACTCCCACTCATAAGTATAGTATTAGTCAACTTATATTATACAGGGTCTCCAGTCCACATTAAAATGAAAACAACTTTGTAAAACCTTATAAACTTTTGATTGAATGATAACAGATTAATATCCACACACACACATTATAGTCAGTCTCTTCGAGTTTCATTTGGTGTACGGGTATATATCGTTTGGGTATAAGGTATAAGGCATCATTCGGGAGAGGTCAGGTCAGGTCAAAGTAAAGGTAAGGTCAGGGTAGGTGATCTCAGTGGCCAGGAAACGTGAATTTTTAAGTTGGGATGAATATTTTTTTGGGGGGGGAGGGAGGAGGGAAGGGGGGAAGCGAGTATGATTTTATATGATGGTGATGAAGGAAGGAATAGAGGGAGAGATGGAGAGGAATTATGAAGGAGGGAAGGTTGAAGGAAAGATGAGAATAGGAAAAGGAAGGGAGGAAGGAGACAGGGAAAATTGATAAACTGATAAAGATGATGGAAGGGTGAAAATAAAGAGGATGGCGAGGAAAGAAAGAAGGATAGAGGGAAGGAAAGAAAGAAGGATAGAGGGAAGGAAAGAAATCACGAAAATTTTAAATGAAGAAATGAAGACGAAAATCAACAAAAAATTAAATAAAAGAAGAAATAATCAAGAGAGAAGAAAGAAGAGAAATTGCTGGATTGACAAACACGACAGCCACACGGACACGACGACAAGAGATTATGTTAATTTGAGAAAAACTTGGTGGTTGTGATGTGTCTGTCTGTCTGTCTGTCTGTCTGTCGCTTCCTGTTGGTGTAGGATGATAATAAGCTGCTTAGATCTCTCTCTCTCTCTCTCTCTCATATCTACTTCAGGAGACGTGTGTGTGTGTGTGTGTGTGTGTGTGTGTGTGTGGGTACACGTTGGCGACACACGGTGTAATTGTCAGCTTGCTCCCCTCGCAAGCGAATGAACCCGGGTTCCATTTCCGGGCAGGGTGAGACCATGAGCAAGTTCCTTTGCGTCATTTACCTCTATCTACCCAACAGTAATTGGGGACCTGGATGTTAATCGATTCGCGCGTCGTGTTACGGGGTAATGGTTAGCCAGTGCATTTGGCCACGGACTAATCCTTGACACTGGGTCACTCAGCTCATTAACTCAGGGTGTGGTTGTTGTGTTGGCGACAGCTTCAACACCTTAAACAAATTCACGCCTAGGTGGCCCTTGCCCTGGCCATTCTCATTACAGGAGGGGCAACCATTATAATAATAAAAAAAAAAAATAAATAAAACGATCATCAACTTCAGGTACACCAATCATCCTTGTAAAAAAATCCTGATTGAATAATTTCCTCAGTAACATACAAGTGAACCAAACTTGCGTACTACACAACTACAGTATCACTCAATGACTTATTTTACACTATATCTACTACCACTTAACATTTCTATATCAGTTCAACAACCATCACTCAACCTTGTTCCATTTTATTTAAAGTTCGTTAATCAATAAGAGGAATTATTATCACAACACAAGCATTCATTAATCAGTCTCCATTGTGAATCATTTTGCTGGGGTGTGTGGGAGGATTACGCTGGATAATAACTTTAGTGTTTTGTATATCCAGAAGAATCTTAACTCCAGCTTACTCCAACTAATAACTAACCTAATCTAACACAACCTAACCTAATCTAATCTAACCTAACCTGAAAAATCTCCACGACAACTTACTCAACTAATAACTAACCAAACATAAGCTAACATAATTACAGACAGACAGACAGACACACACACTCACACACACACACACTGTTTCGCCGTCTCTTAATTTACTTAAATATCCAGGTTCTAGGCGTAACCAAACAAAAAAAAGTGAAGTAAATTAAAAGGGAATAAAAATTAATAAAGTAAACCTTTAAGAATTTATAATTAATTAAATATTAACACAATAAAGAGCCTCGTAGGCTATCACAACAAATTGATTCACCATCGAAACTTTTAAGACACAAATGATACTAAACATCGAAACATCAAAAGAACAATAATAAAGCATTGGATTACGTAAACACTGCATAAACATATAACAACTAACACCGAAATTACCTAAAGTGAAACAACACTGAATTACTTAAATGTAACTAATCAAATACTGATGGACACAAACAGAGACATAAATAGGTACTCACATAGATATACCACATTGGTGGCGACAGGAACAACACAAATAAATTAAGTATAAGTAACAGGTGAAGAGTGTCACTCAAAGGATGTGGACTGTATGACAGGAGGACTGAACTAACTCCGTCAGTTGGTGGGTCCTATATATAAGGTCGGCTCCCGCCACGCGACCCGCCGGTGGGTCGTTTAACGATGCCGATGGTCGTTAGAGAACAAAGAATACTGGTTACAATACAAAATGGGTTTGAACAAATAATAACAGTTAAAACCTTAACAGCACAGGGTTAAGGTGACTAGATTATATAATAGTAAATATAACACATCATTACAGGAATAATATGGAACATGGAAGCATGTTATATAAAAAAAATAGAAAAATACGACACGGTCGTAACAACACACACACATAAACCATAAATATGTTATATGGAACATAAATAGAACTTCCAAAATCACTCTCATATACTTCCTAACCGCGGCCTGACGAAATAGTACACCTGTAACGTTCTGTCAGGGCTCAGGTCGAGGCTCCTCCTTACTGATCATCTATACGTGTGTGTGAGTGTGAGATGTTTCCTAGTATGTAATAA
>NW_024726971.1:0-8453 GCF_018991925.1 Homarus americanus
ACATAAGCAGCAATGGTAGTGAAGTAGTGGACTGTGAGGTAGTTGATCCTGTAGCAGCAGCAGGTGATGGTAGTGGACTGTGGGGGAGTTGATCCTGTAGGTGTAGCAGCAGGAGCAGGTGGTGGTAGTGGACTTTGGGGGAGTTGATTCTGTAGGTGCAGCAGCAACAACAACAGCAGCAGCAGCAGCAGCAGCAGCAGCAGCAGCAGCAGCAGGTGGTTGTGGCGGCGGCCTGTGGGGAAGTTGATCCTGTAGGTGCAGAAGCAGGTGGTGGTGGTGGCCTGTGGGGGGAGTTGATCCTGTAGCTGCAGCATCAGCAACAGGTGGTGGTGGTTGACTGTGGTGGAGTTGATCCTGTAGGTGCAGCAGGAGCAGCAGTAGCAGGTGGTGGTAGTGGGCTGTGGGGGAGTTGATCCTGTATTTGCAATGTCAGCAGGTGGTGATGGTGGACTGTGGGGGAGGTGATCTTGTAAGTACAGCCGCAGTAGGTGGTGGTAGTGGACTGTGGGTGAGATGATCCTGTAGGTGCAGCAGCAACAGCAGGATGGTTGTGGTGGACTGTGGGGGAGTTGATCCTGTAGGTGCAGCATGGCAACAGCAACAACAACAGCAACAACAACAACAACAACATCAGCAGCAGCAGCAGCAGCAGCAACAGCAGGATGGTGGTGGTGGACTGTGGGGGAGTTGATCCTGTAGATGCAGCAGCAGCAGGTGATGGTAGTGGACTGTGGGGGAGTTGATCCTGTAGGTGCAGCCGCAGCAGCAGGTGGTGGTAGTGGACTTTGGGGGAGTTGATCCTGTAGGTGCAGCAGCAGCAACAACAACAACAACAGCAGCAACAGCAACAACAGCTGCAGCAGGAGCAGCAGGTGGTGGTGGCGGCGGCCTGTGGGGGAGTTGATCCTGTAGGTGCAGCAGCAGGTGGTGGTGGTGGACTGTGGGGCAGTTGATTCTGTAGGTGCAGCAGCAACATCAGGTGGTAGTGGTGGACTGTGGGGGAGATGATCCTGTAGGTGCAGCAGCAGCTGCAGGTGGTGGTGGTATACTGTGGGGGAGTTGATCCTGTAGGTGCAGCAACAGCAGGTGGAGGTGGATTGTGGGGGAGGTGATCCTGTAGGTGTAGCAGCAACAGCAGGTGGTGGTGATGGACTGTGGGGGAGATGATCCTGTAGGTGCAGCAATAACAGCAAGATGGTGGTGGTGGACTGTGGGGGAGTTTTTCTTGTAGGTGCAGCACCAGCAGCAGGTGGTGGTGGACTGCTGGGGAGGTGATCCTGTAGGTGCAGTGGCAGCAGCAGGTGGTGGTGGTGGACTGTGGGGAGGGTGATCCTGTAGGTGCAGCAGCAGGTGGTGGTGGACTGTGGGGTAGTTGATCCTGTAGGTGCAGCTGCAGAGTGGTGGTGGACTGTGGGGGAGTTGATTCCTTAGGTGCAGCAGCAACAACAGCAGCAGCAACATATGATGGTGGACTGTGGGGGAGGTGATCCTGTAGGTGCAGCAGCAGCAGCAGGTGGTGATGGTGGACTGTGGGGGAGTTGATCCTGTAGGTGCATCAGCAACAGCAGGTGGTGGTGGTGGACTATGGGGGAGGTGATCCTGTAAGTGCAGCAGCAGAAGGTGGTGGTGGTGACTGTAGGGGAGTTGATCCTGTAGGTGCAGCAGGTGGTGGTGGTGTTGGTGGACTGTGGGGAGTTGATCCTGTACGAGCAACAGCAGCAGGTGGTGGTGGTAGACTGTGGTGGATGTAATCCTGTAGGTGCAGCAGCAGGTGATGGTGGTGAACTGTGGGGAGTTGGTTCTGTAGGTGCAGCAGCAGCAGGTGGTGATGGTGGACTGGTGAGGGAGGGATCCTGTAAGGGGCACAGTGGCAGCAGCAGGTGGTGACAAGTGGACTGTGGGGGAGTTGATCCTGTAGGTGCAGCAGCAACAGCAGCAGCAGCAGGTGGTGGTAGTGGACTGTGGGGGAGTTGATCCTGTAGTTGCAGCAGCAACAGCAGGTGGTGGTGGTGGATTATGGGGGAGGTGATCCTGTAGGTGCAGGAGCAGAAGGTGGTGGTGGTGGACTGTGGGGGAGTTGGTCCTGTAGGTTCAGCAGGTGGAGAAGGACTGTGGGGGAGTTGATCCTGTAGAACCAGCAGCAGCAGGAGCAGCAGGTGGTGGTGGTGGGCTGTGGGGGAGTTGATCGTGTAGGTGCAGCAGCAGCAGGTGGTGGTGGTGGTGGACTGTTTGGGAGTTGATCCTGTATGTGCAGCAGCAGTAGCAGGTGTGTGGTGGACTGTGGGGGAGTTGATCCTGTAAGGTGCAGCAGCAGTATTTTGGCCTGTACAGAGGAACATGACGGGTGAGCTGAACGATGGTGTCGCTGTGGCCGTCAGGTCACGTCTGAGTCACAGAGTGTTGCCAGACTTCGAGGATTCAGTTCTAGGAGTGCAGGTGGAGACAACTAGGGGATCTGTTATCATATGCACGATGTACCTACCTCCCAGACGTCCTTACTTACCCGAACAAGACCTAAACCAGTTGCTACGCCACAGAAAACCAACATACATCATAGGGGACTTAAATGCGCGCCACGCCATACTCGGACACGGTAATGAGAACAACGTCGGTGTGGCGCTGTATGACAACATCAGAAGGGGAAAACTGCAACACCTCAGGCCAGATTTCCCGACATTGATCAGACGTGCCAGTGCCACAACACCCGACATAATCCTCTCTAACAACGAGGCCGTCCTGAACAGGCACGTTACCGCCGGACCCATCAGTACCAGCGATCACCTGCCAGTCGTCGTGACGCTCTCATCCAATCCCATTATGATACCCGCCAACATCAGGTCAAACCTCAAACGGGCAGACTGGGACTCTTTCAAGGAGTCTCTCAGTCTCAAGCAGGGGAGAAACCTGGAAGAAGCCAGCCCTAATGACATCGACGACGCGGTCGAACAATGGTATAAGGATGTGAAGACGGAGATGGACAACAACATCCCGACCACCAGTTACAGGACCATTCCCCATCCTCACACTAGTCACCAGCTGAGGCAGCTCAGTGTCCAGTACACTCACGTGAGACAGCTAGCCAGTATCCGCGGGTGGACGCAGGAGCTGAGAGACCGGTGCCAAGAGCTACAGACGGACATCCAGCACGAGAGCAAACGTCTACATGATCAAAAGTGGGCCGCCTTGGTGTGGGAGGCAGCCAACAATTACCGCGATTCTGCTGCATTCTGGAAAGGGATCAAGCGACTGATGGGTTCCACCTCTAGCACGGTCCCTTACCTGCTCGACCAAAACAACGTAAAAATATTCGAGGAAGAAAACCAAGAACAACTACATCGGCGATATTTACGAAAGATCTTTACCATTAGTGAACAGGAAAACGAGGGCTTCGACAGGGACTTTGAGGAGGACATTTTAGGTCAGTTGCAGGACCATCAGCACCTGCTCCAGCCGCTCCCACGGACTGACTTCACCAGACTGGTGGACGGAAGCTACCTGACGGAACGCATAGTTCCTGCAGATGTGTCAGCCATCATAAAAGGGTTTAAAAACAAATCACCTGGTCAAAGTCACATTAACAAGAAGATCCTGGCTCAACTCCCCGACAACATGATAGAGAGGCTTGCTCATATATGCAACGCCTGCCTCGCCTCTGGATACTTCCCTAAGATGTTCAAAATCGCCGTTATTCGCCTCATACCAAAAGCAGGGAAGCCTCCAAACAAAGTCGAAAACTTTCGACCAATATCGCTGCTAGAGGTACCTGCCAAAATCTTCGAAAAAATAGTCAACAAGCGATTGCGGATGTATCTGGAGGACGAAGACGTGCATAATTCCCGCCAGTTCGGCTTTCGCCAGTACCGAGGTACATCCACCGCCATAGCTCAGGCCTACGAGCAGATCGCCAATGCCATGACTGGCCGCCTACAGTGCAATATAGTACTGAGGGACGTCAGCAAGGCGTTTGACAAAGTTTGGCACGCAGGACTGCAGTATAAGATCATACAACTGGGGCTACCCGAAAATCTGACTCGCCTGCTGTGCAACTTCATTACGGACCGCAGAGCCAAAATTAAGATGCAAGAACATTTTGGAGAAGAATTCTTACTATCGAGCAGCGTGCCTCAGGGCTCTTGTCTCTCACCAACCCTTTACACACTCTACACGGCTGACCTGCCACCCCCAATCGTCGGCAGCGAGTACGTCATGTATGCAGACGATGTAACACAGATCGTCACCTGCCCAGGAAGGTCCACAGCAAGGATGGCGCGACTCACTGCTCGGGCAATAGAGGAGATCTCGGAGTATGAACATAAATGGAAAATAAAAACAAACAAAACGAAATTTGAGGTCATACTCATAGCCACATTCAAGCCGGCCCCATTGATGATCGACGACGAAGAGATTGAGTACTCTAAACAAGGTAGGTTGCTCGGCCTCATCATTTCTCGGACGGGCATCATTCCCCACGTGAAGGACAGACTAAATAAAGCCAAAGTCGCCGCAGCCAAATTAAAACGTTTTAAATTGATGCCTGAGAAGATACAAGTTCACCTGTACAAGGCGCTGGTGAGGCCTGTGTTGGAGTACCCATCTATACCACTCATCACACTCGGGAAGACTAGACTACAACAACTACAGAGCTTCCAAAACAAGTGTTTGAGGTCAGCCAGTGGCCAAGCGCCACCCTACCAGGAGACAGTGGAAACCATCTGTATGTATATTATATGCTGGATTATGTATTATATATGTATATTATGTATGCTCACATTTATATTTATTCAGCCTAGCTAGCGGCGATGTGGCAATGTTATTACCATATCCCTGCGTAGCAATTAATGTACCTGTGGCAGCGATATGGGAAGCTGCTAATGTATCATACCATCGTCGTCCTGGTGAATGACCAGGACCTTAGCTAGGGAGCAGTGCTATCACATGTACATACTCTTATCCAAATAAACCGAACCTCACAAAACTATACGTTTTGTGTTCTCTCTATATATAAAACTTATTCACCCAGAACATCTAACATGGCGCAGTGCGTGGATTTTACTGGATTAATACAGTGATTGGTGGAAAGCCGGCTGATGGATCCCCGCCTTGGGTCAACCCCGCGTCATCCCTCGAAGAATTTCGCAACTTTGAGCAGTGTCAGTGACAGTGATTTTCTGTGAAGTGTTTAGTGCATTGTGTGTTTCGTGCCATTCATGTGTGACCTTGTTCGAACGGATTTCCAAGGTATACGGCATGTTCTGGGCATTTGTGGGGTGTAGAGCTCAGCGCACCCTCCTCTGACCGTTTACAGAGAGCGACTGAGCTACTCCTATCTCCACCCCCCTCCCTCACAGCTGGGGCGAGACGCTGCCTGCCTGGGACACACACACATACTAACACTTGCTGACCGCGCGGTTTCTTATATATATTTTATATATATAACCTACTTATCTGTGTATTTAATTAAATTTTTTGTCTGAAATCTTGTTGATACGACGGGCTGACCGGTCAACACTGATTTAAGACACAGTACACAGATAAAGTAGTTATGTCTCATGCCCTACGTAGCCGTGGACCCAGCGCCTGGATGAGTCAAGCGGATGATAGTCCCCCAGAGATGGATGACCAGGCTGACCATGACACCCCAGCTCCCACAACATCGCGCAGCCCTTCACCTCACCATTCAGCGTTATCTCCAGAGATAATTGCCTTAATGAAGTTTATGAGAGATGAGAGACGCGAGGATGAAGCTCACAGACGTTTGGCGGATGAGCACAGAAGGCAAGCAGAGGCAGAACGAGACCACCAACGGAGAATGGAAGACAGTGCACGGTTCGAAGCCTTGATATCTCGCCTCACTGTTAACCAAGCCGTTGGCTCTAACACTGCCTCGGTACTGAATGGTTCAGATACCTCATCCATGCTTCCTTCACGCCCCCCAGCCCCACCTAAAGCAGCAGCTCAAACACCGCCCATCTTGGAGCCTGATGTAAATTTCCAGACTTTTCGCGAATGGCGGCGGCAGTGGGCTGATTATGCTACAATGGTGGATCTCCAGAGTTTGTCACAGCCTAAACAACTCATCCAGCTGCGTATGTGCCTGTCCTTGGAAGTTCAGCGTGTCTTAGAACATACGTTGCAGGTACCCCCAACCTCTTCGCTGTCTGTAGAGGAGGTACTGGACGTTCTACAACGGCACATCAAAGGACAGCAGAATGAAGCTCTGCGCAGGAGGGAATTGGTTAGCTGCAGACAGATGGAGGGTGAGTCTTTTGACGCTTTTTATGTACGTCTTAAGAGAGCCTCGGAAGAGGTAGATATATGTTTAGGCCACCACCAGCAGTGCGAGGAGACCCAGTTGAAGCAGGTGATCCTGATGGGTGTTAAGGACGAGGAACTTGTCCAACGCCTCACCTCCCTCGACTCTTCCTCTTCTCTTCAGGATGCGTTGACGATATGTCGCTCCTATGAGGCTGCCAGGTGTGCCACCTCTGCCATCCGAGCTCCCCCTACAGCTGTACGCGCTGTTTCCCGGTACAAGAAGGACAAGAAGTCTGCTCCTACGCCTTCGCCCACCACGTCCACGCCCGGTTCATTTTGCAACAACTGTGGTAAGCAGCACGGAACACAAGTATGTCCAGCTGCTCAGTCTACCTGCAACAGTTGTGACCGTAAGGGCCACTGGTCACTCACAGTACGGTGCCCAGCCAAACGCGTCCAGTGCAATGTGTGCGGCCGTCTGGGCCACTATGACAAGTGTTGCCCTACCCACGAACCCAAGGGACAGCGTCGGCGGAAGCTTCGGCGCCCTCCTACCAGTGAGGGCCGCCCACAGTCGCCAAATCAGAGGCACGACGACCCTGGACAAAGCCCGACCCATTTTAGGAGGGTGTACTCCTCGCATCCCAGGACCAAAGTCACCCAGTACATCAGCGCCATCGTGACCTACGGCGGTGTGTCATCCCGTCTTCAGATGTTGCCCGACACCGGCGCTGATGCTACAGTCATCGGTCCCCAGCATTTGCGATGCTTGGGGCTCTCTCCAAGCGATCTAGGACCGCCTCCCGAGGACCTCTGCGTCATGGCAGATGGTTCACAGATGGCCCCAGCCCTGGGTTCACTCTATGCACATGTCACCTTTGGCAACAGGTCGTGTCAGGCCTGGATTGACGTGCATAATGGTATCCCGACTCCCTTGCTGTCCTACAGACATTGTCAAGAGTTGGCCATCATCTCCCAGGACTTCCCCAAACCTATTCTCGAGGTAAATTACGCCAACAGGGTGCATGAAGGGAGCAGCAACTACCCTGCTGCCGCCCTACCCCTACCTCTGGCCAGTGACACCTCTCCTTCGGTAGTTGTCCCTGCTGCATCACGCCCCCACGCCTTGGCTCGCCTTCACGACAGCCACCGTGGAGCTGAGGCCACCAAACGACGTGCACGACAGACTGTGTTCCGGCCTGGCATCGACCCCGACATCTCCAATGCTGTCCAGGTGTGTAAGCCCCGCCACGTATTACAACCCAGCCAGCAGCAGGTACCCTTCATGAGTGACGACAACCCCACCCGCCCCTTTGAGTCTGTGTCGGCCGACTTTTCTGTGTGTCAGGAAAGTCCTTCCTGGTTATCGTCGACCGTCTCTCTGGTTGGCCGGTTGTCATCAAGGGCGGTAATGACACGACGTCTGCCGCCACCATCAGCAAGTTTCGCCACTACTTCCGTGACGTGGGCGTTCCTGTATGCCTGCGAACCGACGGAGGGCCTCAGTTCACAAGCCGGGACTTTGCTGCGTTCCTTGACCGATGGGGAGTCCGGCATGTGTTGTCATCGCCCCATTACCCGCAGTCCAACGGCCACGCTGAGGCTGCTGTCAAATCCTTGAAGCACCTCATCCTTAAGGTGGCCTTCTGGGGGTTTTTGATGACTCATGAGCCTTCGGCCGGTCTTCTTGAACTCCACCAGCCACCCAGCTTCACCGGACGCTCCCCTGCCCAGGTTTGTATGGACGCCCCCTTCGTTCTTGTCTGTCCCTGCTCACCTCAATCCTTCTCCAGGGTGGCAGGCCAAGACAGAGTTGTGATCGCCGAGCCGCCGAACGTATTCAAGATGTCGTCGCCCGCCACAACGACCAGGCCCTTCCTCTCCCCAGGTTGAGTGTTGGCACCCAAGTCCATGTCCAGGACCCGACCTCCCTACGTTGGGACAAAGTGGGCATAGTCATGGTTCTCGGCAGGTCACAGGACTACCAGGTGCGGTTATCCAGCAGTCACGTGTGGTGGAGGAACCGCCGTTTCCTCCGCCCCGTAACGCATTCCGCTGACCCCATCACCAGTGCTGAGTCCCATATCATCCCCCCAGTGATTAAGCCCCTCGACGCTCAGAACGGATCCACAGGAAAAGGTCCGCTCAAGACTTTGCTATGAGCGTATGGGGGGGGAGATGTATGTATATTATGTATG